>NW_025777655.1:0-88199 GCF_021130785.1 Homalodisca vitripennis | reverse complement strand
ACGTCCAATTCAGTAATGCTCCACCAAAGTTGTGAGTCAGATGATGAGAGCACATAGATGATCTTCTTTCCAAGGGTGTCATTCGTCCATCAACATCTCAATACGCATCTCCGGCTTTTTTAGTCCCCAAAAAGGGTGGAAATAGTAGACCTTGTTGTGAAACTATCGCGGTAGTATTAACAGCATATTGGATCTTGAAGCGACTCCTATGCCAACAATAGAATCTGCTTTTCAGCATCTCGGTCAAAGTCCGTTGGTACTCTTTATTAGACTTAAATCAAGGGTATTTACGAATCCCCTTGGAGGAAGACTCAAAGAAGTATACGGCATTTGTAGTTCCATGGCAACAGTATGAGTTTTTAATTTCTTGCCTTTTGGTCTGGCGTCGGGAAGTATGGTTTTGACTAACCTGATCTCGACACAATTTTTGGTGATATTAAGTTTAGATATGTTTACAATTTTTTTTGATGATTTGTGTGTGTACTCATCGGGGACCTTTGAAGAACACATGGAACATCTGAGGGAGGTTAATATCATGACTTCACAAGGCAGGTCTTACCGTCAACCCAGAAAAAAATCACTATTGCCTCAAACCGCATTCAGTTTTTGGGTCACACTTTCAGCAACCAGACAATTTCCATCCACTCTGATCGAGCAAAACCGATAGAGGGATTCCCAATACCAAAAAATGTTAAACAGTTGTCCCGATTTCTAGGCATGTGTGCTTTTTATGCTCGCTTCATTAAATCGTTTGCTGAGATTTCACAAACCTTTGAATCGGTTTAAAAGCGAAAGGGAGTGAAGTTTGTCAGGGGTCCTGAACAGCAAAAGGCATTTGAGAGTCTTAAGGGATGTTTGGTATCCGGACCAGTGCTTAAAACCCCAGATTTCTCTGAGCCATTCATCTTGCACACCGATGCATCGGGTTCGGCGGTCGGCGCGGTCTTGTCTCAAGAGCACAACGGGTCTCTCCTTCCAATAGCATTTTGCATCTAGGGCCCTAAATAGACATGAACTAAACTACACTACTTTACAATTGGAATGCCTTGCCGTAGTTTTTGCCTTCACTAAGTTTCAGCAGTATCTTGAGCACCGCGGAATTCCAGTTGCACACAGGACTGTTCAGCACTATCATGGCTCCTGAACCATCCTCGTCAGCAAACGGGTAAGATCGCAAGATGGGTATCGTTTAATTAATTCTTTCAAATTCGTGGTCCAGCATATTAAAGGCAGGGAAAATGTGGTCGCAGACTGTTTGTCTAGACTTTTTGAGAATACGGAAAAAACCAATGTTAATGAGGACACAAGGGTAATATAGTAGCTGCTCCACGGAGGGTAGTTTGGTGTCAGATGGGTCAAAAGGATGTTACTATGACCTTATTTGCCATACCCGAAGCAGCGTTTAAAAGATATTGCACAACATCAAAAAGGAGGATCCTGAGCTAGCAAAGATTATCAAAACTCCGGTTAAGTAATCAGAACTACAGCGTTAGAGCACGGTGTCCTTCTATATAAGCCACCAGGAAAAACTAAACCACGAGTCGTTTTACCTCAAAGATTAATAGATCTGGTTTTTAGGTACTATCATGAGGCACCAACTTCTGCTCATTTAGGAATCAAGAAGACATCAGCACGTATTACTCGTTACTTTTGGGCGTACAATCTAACCAATCTCATTGCTGACAGAGTTAGGTCGTTGTTATTTATGCCAGAGATCAAAGCAAGCTCCTACATCTAAAATAGGTCATCTATCTTCAGAAATAGTAGATCAAGTATGGAAAAAAATGTTTATTGATCACATAGGACCTTTACCAAGATCAGGTCAGGGAAATCGGTACCTTTTAACTGTAGTGGATGCATTTTCAAAGTTTACCCATTCTTTTACCGGTTAAAAATACCACTGCGTCTTCAACAGTGAAACTTCTCACTAAACATGTTTTTTCGTATTTCGGGTTTCCTAAATATCTCGTGTCCGACAATGCAAGTCAATTTCGCTCCCAAAAATTTACAGACATATGTTTAGAGATATGGAATTCAACACATTTATACTTCGCCCTATTATGCCAATCCCTCGCCACGCGGAAAGGCTGTGAACAAAAATCTGAAGGTCGCTTATCAGGATATTTCATCAACAGGATTACAAAGTCATGGGGGACAGAAACATTCATTGGTTGTCAATTGGCATTTAATTCTGCATTGCATGACAGCACCAAAGCTTCACCAGCCAGTTTGTTTTTGGGTCACGAAATTTCTCATTCATTGGAATTGGCTTGGAATCTGGATTCATTGGTACCTAATCAAAAGCATACAGTCCCAAATGATCAAAAATGGCATCAGGCCTTACAAAACTTACAACAGGCTAGAAGACGTAGAGAGAGGTTGTTATAATGCTAGACGGATGCCCGTTGTATTTAAGCCGGGAGATTGGGGTCATGTATAAGAGCAATCCTATGAGCAGAGCAGCGGATAGCATAAATCAGAAGTTACTACCACTGTTGGTCTAAACCTTGCGTGATAGAATGTTTCACATCACCGGTGGACTGTTAAGCTACTTAACCCCATCGACCGGAAAATTTTGTGCGCAAGGCACACGTATCCCACTTAAAGAGATTCTTTTCACCAACTCATTAACTCCTGGGGCGCCGGTCCGGTAGGGGACACTTCTCTGTAGTGATGATATTAGTTTTAAGTTTCAATGTGTACTCCTTCCACTTTAACACTTAAACACAGGGAATAACATCTGCTCCCATAGACGATTGTGGTTCGTTTGGTCTGAGGTATGGCTTTTCGAGGTCCGCCTAGAACGGACGGGTTGTCTTAGGGAAGCAGTGCCCCTAAACATTAAACTTTTTTCGGTGTGTGGTCATCGGGCACTGGGAAACCAGGTTGAGTTTGAGTTTGATTTTTTTTTTTTTTTTTTATAAAGCAGTACTGCTAATAAATTAACATTGGTCAAGGAGAGTGGACTTTTTGTATGTATTTTTTAATTACTCTCTTTGAGCAAGACACTCAACAGTAACCAGGGCCCAGGATCCTACTTGTTGGAAATGTCATGTCTTTTCAACATTTAGGCTTGGCTGCACTGAAAGTAGCTCACACAAAAATTAAAAGTTACACAGAAATGTATATATGTATAGGTCTGGCCAGATCTTGGGTTATCCAAAACGTAGTTTAGTTAAGTTAGTTGTTTGGAATAAGCATGCGTACGTTATTAATTTCATTTTTAGTATAAGGGTTAGGATTTTGATCTACTCGGTATTATACTCGCATGTTTGTTTAGGTGGGTATAGAACAGAATAGACGTGTACAAAAATCGGACTCTCAGGCGCCCGTCACAATAGGGAATCAGTTATATAAGCTAATGTACCGGACACGAAACATCGACTGCGTATGATCTGTGTAGGATTTGCGTCGGTTTGCCAATTATTGCTGTTTCTTTCGTCTTACGAAAATGTGAAAATGTCCTCCAATTCCTGTTCTATTCCTATCTATGTAAGTGTAACCTTGTACAGTTTTATATATATGGTTTCATGCATGTTAGGTTATGTGTTGTTATAATTGGGCAATTTTGGAGTATTCCTTTTGTTTTAGATCGGTGGAATGGTTTCAAACAACCCTTGCATGCATTTGCTGATATCCCGGTCCCCATGTCCCATCCTTACTATTGGCATGATATCCGATTTCGGATATGAAAGTGGAACTCTTCTCCCCATCGTGCGCCGCAATAGCTCCTTACTTGGCAGAGTAGTATTACTTTTAAACATGAGAATGGTAGACGGCATATACCATATTTGATAACATAATCTCGAAATCGTGTGCACGCAGTATCATACTTGCTTGGTTGCAGGATTGTTGAATTATCAATTAAATGGTTGTTCATGGGTTCAACAAAATAATGAATTATGGAGTCTAAAGCACCCACAAGTTGGTGCCTAATAATACATTTTTCTTGTACAGGTAACAAACCACTATTAGTATAAAAAGTGGAAACTCCTGAAGTGACTCCATGTGGGTACCCATTGATTAAGCGCACAACTATAAAACCTACAACCATGGGCCCTTAATGCAGACGTTTGTTAATTTACCCAGTGCACAATCACGGCTGTCTTAATTCTATAATAGCAATGTGCTAATGCTACCATTCTCATGTGAGGCCTCATATCAAAATTTTGTTCACCGGGGGAGGATGCTGTCGCGCGATGTGGAGAAAAATTGTAATATAATATTTACATATATTTGCCAAACCCGTCCCTTCTTTCCTGCTTTTTTTTACATCAGCATATCATGGCTCCCCAATTAAGCTCGAATGCTTTAATTTCAGCAGCTCCAACATGGTATACATTGCCCTGTGGATCTTCCCGGATTATAGGCGTATCCCATGGGAGCTGACAACTCCTCAAATAGGGGGGGAGTTACCCAAAATTCCGTGAGTAGTCCAGATTGTGGATGGGGTTATGGGAAAATTTGCTATACTGAGAGTAGGGTTCTCCTATCCCTTCCTACCCACCCTTTCGTCGTATCCGTATAGAAATAAATTTTTTGGTCGGCCCCGCCGGAGGGGGAGGTTGTGGCATGTAACAGCCACGGTGATCGGGTCGGTCAGTGTGCAGGAGCTAAACGGGCGACCTTTGACCGAATATCGGAACGGGCACAATCAGGCCGATTATCGGTGAACGGGTTTGGTCGAGAACGCACTTGTGGGAGAGGAGCGAGCGGACGTGTACGCCGACCGACGTTGCAGGACTGGACGGGTAATCCGTGAGTTGGTCGTATTTTTAAATTAAGTTTCAAGTGTAATACATATTTTTATTGCGATTTAGGTGCCAATAAATTATGTCGGGCTAGGCAGGCTAGACGGGGGATCGTGGGGGTTGTGGGGATCGGGAAATACGGGCAGCATGGTTCGGGTATCGAGGGTCACTCCGTGCTTTAATTTTTAGGGGGATTTAATTATGGGGGAATATTGATATCAAATTCTAAATCAAAGCTGGCTAGAGGAGTGTCCCAGCATAATGACCGATCCGGGCCTTTAGGGGGAATGTAATTTTGGTTTGGTGTTAGAATCACCACGTGGTTGACCACTTCCGGAAAATAGTTTTAAGTATTATGGTAATTATCTGAATACGTCTCACTACCATGTTATTGTAATTATCTACTAGGCTATATTCTGACATTGTTTAAAGGTCATACATATTTAGGCCCTTTTTATCTCTAGAATAATTAATTGTACTTCTATTACTAATTCCTCTAGATGAGGACGTTTGCTTTGTATTAGTTTGTAATTGGTTTATAAGTAGAGAGTATTCATCACTGTTCACATATGCAATTAAAATTTCATCAATTTGTTTCTTGTTTGAAACTGTACTATTTTGTATTTTTTTTCCTGATTTCCTCAATTTTTGCATTTACTAGGCTTTTAAGTCTTATTTTGTCTTCCTCACTTAAATTACTTTCTTTGGTCACTTTAGGATTGAATTGGCGTTCTCCCGTGTGTTCTGTAATTTCTTTACTGTTTATGTTACTTGGACGCTTAAAAAATTTGCGTTTTTAAAATTATTTTATCTATAAATTACTGCCTGCATTATAGGGTCTAGAATTTTGTAAAAGGTGATGAGCTGTCTTCTTCTACCAGTTCTTGGTCTTGCAACGGTAAATATTTGAGATGATAAAGTTTTAAAACTAGGCCTATCATATACTGAGCCTGTACCAGACAGATGTGGGAACTCAGTCTCACTACTTATAGAAGTATTAAACAAAGCAACGTCTGCGTAAGACCTTCTTTTTGTGGAATTATGTTTTTTATATGTTATAGGAAAAATTTGTTTAGCAGAATGATAATCCTCCTTCATTAAGCTCATTCTCTCTTTAATATTTTTTTGTCGAATGAATTCAGGGCATTGTTTAGAATTATTACTATGAGGGCCACCGCGATGAGTACATTTCTTTGGGTGTTCACAATTTCCTGTATGATAAAGCTCGTTACAATTTCTACATATACTATCCTTGTTACATGGAGAGTTAGCTACATGACCTATGCAAAACATCGAAAACATTGTTTCACCGGTATCATATATGGCTCCACCCTCATTCGGACATAGTTCAGAAAAATTTTTTCAGGTAGTGTATCTGATACAAAAGTAATTTTTACAAAATGAGTGTCTGACAGTTTCACCATTAACCCTCCCTTTTGATTCTTTGGGCGTTAATGATAGGGGCATTTTTTACCAGAAACTGTCTCCTTCATAATTTCTTCCTCCGATATTTCTTTTTCTACGTAAACTACTCCAACAGAATTAACTCTTATAGAGGGAACAAAGACATTGAAATTTGGAAGGTGGGGGGAGTCTACCAAATTATTTGCTGATAAAAAATAATTGCAAATTACAGAAAGATTTTTTTCTGCACGGTTAATATAACTTATGCCATCATAATGTTGTTTAATAATTTTGCCGATGTTAAAGGGATTAGTTTTTGTTTTGTTTTTGCTTTGAATTATTACTTTCAAATGGGCCCTTATTTGTAACTTTATAATACATCCTGACCATGTGACTTTTTTTGCAATCTGGGGATAATGGTGTGGATTCTTTGAAATTGCCATCAGTAAGTTTACGTTTTAATTCTTTTGAATCATTTGGTAATGGTATTGAAATGTATTTATGTTCCAAAATAGAGCTGATAGCCTTTTCCGTTTCCATTTCATCTATCTCTGTGCGGGTGGGTTTGGGAGTTGGCTAAACCCTGACGGCCTCGTCGACAGGTTCAGCCATGTTCTGACCGGTCTTACCGAGCTAAATTTATTACCGTTTCTTACAACTATTTGAACTAAATTTTTAAAAGGTTAGTAATAATGTTTAAACAATAAAACTAATATTTACATACCAACACTAATTACATACACACACTATATATTAATACCAAAGGGAATATGATAAAAGGCAACCACAAGATTAACAGTAAGACTTTCACCAACGATGTTACTCTTGAACTGGTACAGAACAGTTACAGACGATGGAATCAAATCAGAATGTGAGCTCTTATCTTAGCTCAGTTCTATAAGCCTGGCCGGGCGGCGGGGGGATGCAAGTCTATTGCCACTGTCTCTAGCCTCACATACTTCCACACACACTAACGCGCACTAAAGAGTGATCAGGTTAATGCCTGCATGTTCAACGTCTGCCTCCACAGACATCATGTCTACAACGTGAAAACCTCTCAAAGACATGATCGATGCATGTTGCTGTATCTGCTGCAGTGATTCTCTCGTTGGATCATTTTAACAGATATTGAAAACCATTTACCGCCATTACATTTTATAACTGTCTGTTTCAACTCTATTAACATGTTCTTATTTTATTACTACAATCCCTGAAATAAGATGTTACATCAGAAAATAAAAATAGTCCACTGATAAAGATTGCAATCTGTATAGCACTAAAATAAGGATATTTGTATTGAACAGTGTTATAACTTTACTATACCTACTGAATGAGCTGTCGTGAAATGCACCTCAGTTGTAATTACACTTATGCCGTTCTTTACATAAAATAACTTACACCACCTGCTCTATAATCATTATTGCATTTCGCTATCATTACAAAGTCCAGGAATTTCGTACAAATTTATTTAATTACAATTTATTCATATTTCAGATGGTATAATTATATCCGGTATGTTACTTTTAGCAATCAAGCCAACAATGAATAGGTCAAAATTTTTCATTATACTTGTACTAATGTTTTGATGAATTATATTATAATACTTCATAACGTTAGATAAAAAAAAATAATAATGAGTATATTGATTGTTCCCACTGGCAGTAACAGAGAATAATTTAAGATATTTGTATTTTTAAAGAGAAATTAACTTATATAAGAATATTTTCAAATGCATACACGTACACACACGGATAAATATAAATATTTATACATATCTGTTTTTTTCTAAATTACTACGCTGTAATAGGTTTATACATCTGAGTACTAATGGACAATATTTTAACAAGATATTTAAGGTGTATTGAGATTAAATTCAATTTGTAATAATATATAAACATATCCAAGTCCGCCTGGTAAATCACCTGAAACACAACTCTTCCTTCCCGAGAAAAAATTTTCCACATCGAACCAAAAGATACTTAAAGCTCTTTTCTTTCTTGACTTGTCGCGCCGCCAATAGCACACGCCTTCTCGCTTGTGATAGATCATCGTTTCTATAAATGGGCTGATCCATGTTGAGGTTCATGTGTCTGGTGGAGAATTTGCTCTTGACACGGCGCTTCCTCAGCAGTTCCTCTTTGTCCAGACGTCGAACGAATTTGACTACAATTCCTAATTGCGGACTGTTTCGGGCCAGATCTCCTTCCCAAGCGATGACAGGTGTCAATCATCCACGTCGAGCACCTTTCCAAATTCCTTTACGACCGCCACTACGTCTTCGTTCTTCTGTATAAGGGATTCGATGTATCTCCACAGAATCGACTCTTGAAGGTGTAGTATTGTTCCAAGCCGTCAATACGCATCTCCAGACTGCTCACTTTCTCTCGAAGGTTTCTGTTTTCCGCAGCCAGCTCGTCAATCAACCTGAGGCACTTTTCAAGGGAAGCAGTTTGCTCTTTGACAGCTTTTGTGTTGTCCATCCAGTTTATCACTTTAAGCTTCATATGATGTATTAAAAATTTTTCATGTTGTTTTTGATTTTTCAAAAATTTCCTTTTTCATTTACATCTTCCAGTGTAAGTTTTCCTTCCGTCATTTCAGAGTCGAATCTCATGCTCTTTACGTCTCGTCGTCTGACCACGAGCCTGACACCCTCCCACACCAAGCCATCGACCGATATACACTCGATGTTCGCTTTACTCATCCGGAGACAACTGCCAAGAAATTACACCTCACAATCACGACATTTTAGCTTAACTTGCTTTGAAGTTATTGACTTTAGACATACTTCACAGCTTGACATCTCTAATAGTCGAATATATAGAATTGCAGTGAAAAATATTTATTTGCGAAAATAAAACTCCGGCAAAGGTTTACTTTTTATATCTGGCAGGCACTTATGGACGCGAAATTAAATTTTCATGAGTGAGAACGGAGCGTTTATCTAGTAGATCCGTCTTATCTTAGTGCTGGCTCATCACTGATAGGATATCTCCAACAGGATAGTAAAAGTTATATCATAGTGTCAGTAAAACCCAAACAGTAAGATAACACGTTAATTATGAATATTGTTTTGTATATGAAAATTGGATCAGGATTACCAGATTGGTGGTCACTGCGGTCGCTATTTTAGTTAATATTTGCCTGTTTGATCTGGGAAAATCCTCTTCCAGAAAAAACCACATTTTGAGTATTGAGCTGCAGCAAGAACGATTCCAGTCGTCTTTTTCAGTACCGGATCTAAGTCTCTGTTGATCAGCTTGCAGATTAATTGGTGCTGTCTCGTCCGCTGCTTGAGTGACGTCAGAACTCGAGGAGACGATCAGCAGCAGGTAACATATACTACATAGTGGGCCCAAGTTACTGTGACAATGAGTAGTAATAGGCTCCCCCACATGATTAAAACAAGAATAAAAAAAAGAAACATGTAGTAACATAGACAAATCTGCAGAAGGTTATAACTGGTCAGAGTGTCAGAGTAGAAGGCATTCGCTTTGTATGTAGCATCACGTAGCATTTGGTAGGCGCTCATGAAGGACTTGATATTAGCTACAGACCTGGTGTCCTGCCTATGATTGATATGTGGCAGGTTGTGGTGTCTCATCGACTGTCTATAGCTGTGGATGATTACTTCTTGTCTGATTCTGGCGTTAAAGAGCCTGAACCTCTTGGCAATGCAATAAGTGACTTTCATGAAATTGGACCATCAAGCAGACTTGTCTGCAGTTTGCAACAATAGGATGGATATTAGTGATTATTTGACGGGTTATAATTATACGATCTTTCCGTAGCCTAATGATAGAAATACGAAAGTTAAGTCACATAGCAGTGGCATGGCCGTTAAAATAACAATAAAGAAAATAAAATGTATGGTCATCCAATATTTAGTTGGTGCTAGTAGTAGGTTGTGGTCAAATCGATCCAGGATGTTGCATACGTCGGTTAAATTCCTGTATTTCTTGGCAGTGTTGAGGAATATAACTACATCCGTAACCGTTTCAGAGATTAAGAGAATTATTACAGAAAAACCTCCATTGTATTCCATTTGACAGGAATTCAATAGGTACATGTAAAGGTTACAAGACAGGGCCATTGCTATGTAGTAAAGTTACGGTTAATCCCCACAAGAATACTTCTTTGGAATATTCGAATTTCCTATCTGTTCCTGATCTGGAACTGCATTTCAGTGGTAACCCCAAAAATACTTGGTAAAAGTACAGAGATACCTTCGAGAGAAAAGACATACTGAAACAATGACTTTTATATAGAAAATATTACTCTGTCAACTAATTGACATTAACGAATTAACATTGTAAAAACTCGATTGAAATTTATTCAATATGTATTACACTGATAAATAGAATCATTAAATGAATTTTTATATGTTTTGTTTTAGAATATTTTTGGTTAATAATTAATTATTTATTAACGATTTGGAAAAATATTATACATTTGATATATTTACCTCTTTTAAAGGTTTAACATGCTTTAGTCAGTGAATTCTACATTTTACCTACTCCGTTTTATCAATAATCATTGAAGAACTGCCCATAATCATTATACATTTTTTTATTCTTGTTAGTTTTAATTAAATTTCATAAACCAGGTTACGATCTTTGGAAGGGTCATACAAATAAGTCAAAAGATCAATATACAAATTTATTATTGAGTACTGTGAATGTTTTCTATTTAAATGTTGAGATGCATTTGTCACAAAGTGTCAAACTGTCTAACATTGAATAAAACTCACTTTGTTTCAAGACACCTTTTAACACGTGCCTCTTAAAACAGCCGGTGAATTATGCAAATGATTTATATAAATACAATTCCAGAATTACTCATAATTACAATTACAAATAAGTTCTCAAGAAAGGATAGCGATCATTGATTTGAATTTATTCTGCAACCAGAAGGCAGAAAGAGAGATCCGTATTAATAAAATTCTAATAGATAAATTATTAAATTTTCTCTCTTCCCCCCCCTCTCTCTCTCTCTCTCTCATATATATATATATATATATATATATATATATATATATATATATATATATATATATATATATATATATATATACATAATTCAATAAATATATATATATATATATATATATATACATAATTCAATAAATAAATATATATATATATATATATATATATATATATATATATATATATATATATATAGAAAATTCAGGAATTAATCCAAATTGTTCCCACAATTTACTCATTACACCTAAGTTTCTTTTTTCATAAAGAAGAAAAAATGTTTATTACGATAAAATATTATACGTGAATGTTATACATTATTAAATGACTTAAAGCTAAAATACTAAAAGATATCTTATATAGCCAAAGATAGTAATCCATAAGTCGCAATTAGGAGAGATTAAAGTTAAAATCACCTCGTCAAAGGAGCAATATGGTTAGAATTGATTTGGTATCTATAATTTCTGTATTTTGTAGAAAACACAAGAAAAAATACTATATGGCCCTGTAAGACCAAACCGTAGACTCAATTTTAAGTTTGTTGGTTTATAATTATTATATTTAGAAATGTTTGCATTTATATTTTAAAATTTCTATTGAATTACGTCATATGAAGTTGAATAAATGATGGATTTCACTTAATTCTGATAATTCTGATAATTTTTTATTCTGATAATTCTGATAATTTTTAATTTTATTAAGGAAATAAACGAATCAAATAAAAATGATGAATTTACAAAAATAATTCAAAATAGGATAATTACTTATTAAAAATGGATTTTTTTAATTTTTAGTTTGAAGAAGAGATAGAACAATATTGTCAGACAACACTGAGTTAGTATATGTCCGTTTGTAGCCAACAGATATCAGTGGACAGCATACTCACTGCTGATAAATATCAGCAGATTCTTGACTTTTCTCTCAAAAACGTTAAGAGAGGTAGAAATAACACTTAATCGTTTGTTGTCGTGAATAATGTTTTTTTGGTATAAATTTCAATTATATTTGCATATCTTTACAAAAGTAGGGTTTGTAGAAACATTTCAGCAATAATAATATTTGTAAATACGAATAAAAAACCTAGATGTATGAAATTATGATATATTAATAAACTAAACACTTTATTCACTTCCGATTGTACAACACAATCACTGTTTATAAAAGTCAACCGTAAAGAATCCGTACCCCAGACCTGACGTGCCTTCCAATGTTAGTAGAGCAGGATGCAATGTTGCAATAGACGGACTGTACAAGTTTACAAGTTAAAGCGATGTCAGCCAAGAACTTTTTAAAACATTTTAATATTAGGCACACTATACAGGGTAAATCAAAAGTCAGAACTCAACCCTTCATTTTGGAGAGCACACAAAACTTAAAGAATTGGAAAAAGCCAGATTTACCAGAACAATATATTTAATAAGCCACTACGTTTCCCAGTCAAATTTAGTGTGCAAACTGAAGTCCTCCTACTATTTAGCAGTGAGAAAAGCGTAGGGTGAACTCATCTTTCGCATTTTGAAAAGTCTGTAGTGTTATTTGGTTGCAGCATTGTTTTTTAAATCTTCAACGTTTGCTACTGGTGTTTTCATAAATTTTGGATTTAACACAATAGACGATATCCATGTGTGTAAGGTCCAGAGACCGCGCAAGAAATTCTATTAACCACGCCTAACAATCCACTGACTACGTTAGTTTAATTAATGCACGGTGAATATGTGCTGGAGCACTATCCTGCTAGAAGTAAACAATGCATTCGTCAAATTCATGTTCATTTTCCCTAATAAAAGTAATTATTGCAGGGAAAGTTGCTTGTAGGATTTGCAATTAAAGTTTTCAATCAAGATTCCCATTAACAAAAGTAGATATAAAATGTGATTCCCAAACATTCCGGCCTACATATTTCCATTTTCTGGGTATTGTGTGCAGGATTTATGGAAAACATGGCGATTTTCTGTGTCTCAGTACTTAAAGTTGTGTTTTTTACAGCCCCATAGACAAAAAATTGCATTCATAATTTAACCTAACGTTTCTAAAAAACAATAGATGAGCAGAAATTAATCTTTCCATTTCCTCAAAAAAATTTAAACGACGATCTGGACCTTCTTCATTTAACTCATGTACAAGTTGAATTTTATAATGTTGAAATTATTCCTTATTCAGTAAGAGTAACACAGACCTTAGGAAAACGTCACAAAGATTTAATACTGATCTTGTAGACTGGCCACAATTTCAAACTGTTGGTTTTCGCCTAAAGGTAGACTAACTGAGCGTGGACCATCTGAAATGGATCCAGATAATCGACACTTATTTACTGACGTCCGTAAATATTTCCTTGCCACAGGGTTATCAGTATTTGCAACGTTAAAACACTTTTCTGCATCATGATTACTATCACTGAAAGGCCTGAAAATAAATATCATTTCTGATTTGTTGTCTTGAATACAGGGAATTATTACACAGAGATTCGAAATCAAAAACTGTAACAATACTAAAAAAAACGTTTCTTAAAAATGTTCAAATTACAGTAACATTACAATAATTACACCACCGGATAATAATAATTCACTATATTATAACCACTCTAAAAGTATGACATGTTCTGAAGAGATTGAGGCAATGAGGGGCTTGATTGTACTAAAATGTATTTTGACCAAGGAAAGCCTGGTTACTCTTTGCAAATAAACTTTTTATTAGAGTACTTTCTAATCTTCATTGAAACCTTCGTTCGTTGCATTCCTAATTGATTCATAACACAAACGACCAATAAACCGATTTCTACGTGGGCAGTAACTTGAAAAATAAAATTAACTTTTAAGTGTAAAGATTTAGTGAAAATGTTAACGACCTGTTATTTTGCATGTGAAAAAGATAGCGATTCCTGGAAGGATAGCGAAACACATGAGGATATAAAATTTTCTATTCTACCATCACGAACCGAATCCCGACTCAGACTGGTGATGGGAATGGTTTTAAAGGTTTAAAAAAGAGCTAATAAACATTAAAACCTTTCGTAAGCTTTAATTTTTAGTTGTTTGTGGTAAAGTTTAATAAATATATTAAAAGACAAGAGTTCGTGGTATACATTTCCTTGACCTTTTAGTTTGCCGTATCTATCAGTAAACCCCTTATCTACCGCACTTTACGCTTAAAGCTATTGTATTTAAAAAAAAAAAATTGTATAAAAAAGCAACTCAAGAATCTCAAAAATGTTTATGATCCATCCGTATTTTAAAACTTTTCCAGTATGCCACTTTACAGGACTAGAATCAGACTATGAATAACAAGATATTTATGCGTTTCATCAATCAGTGTAAGGTTAGGTGTCTTGTGCCGTCAGAGGTATAACATGTTTGTTCTTGTCACTGCAGGTACTTAACCAATGTTTACTCTAACTCAAATTCTTAGCACGGTGTTTTAGCACTGTAACCTATGGTATTAAGTTATACTTAATTTATGTTCAAGTATGTAATAGTAACTGACACATTTGAATACATTAAAGTATTTTTAGACCTTGAGTACAGTTAGTTATTGTTACCATTGCATCCTCTAAACAATTAATGCTTAATTTCAAATAGTTCTGAAACTAGTCAGCACGGGTTTTAGTTACAGTTACATTACAAGATACCTCTTGAGTTATTCCTGAATCACATATCTTGTGTAAAACTGAATTGTGGCGTTTGCCACTTTATTTTGTTGGTCTTTGGACGGACCGGGAGCTGTTTCCTTACAGCTGGTCGAGCCATCTGTTTTACCAGATGGTTGTTCTCTTTCTAGATGTTTCTGTGGCTTTCTGGCTTTTTGATTGGTTCTAGTTTTTTCAGGTTTTTCTAGATTTCGGGAATTAGGTTTCTTGTGCTCTTCTCTTCTGACTTCGATAGGGCAAGGACATCTTGGAGTTTTCTGTGGTCGGAGTTACAAAATCAAAGCTGGCTGCCCGCTCCCTCTACGAACCGGCACGGTGTTTTGGTGTTAATATCGTATGCCTACCTTCCAATCAACGTTTCACGACCTCGTTTAATATTTAGGACCCAGTCTTTCCAAATTCGGTTTTCGAATATCGTCGCATATTGGTAGCAGAGCGTGGTTTGAAATGGAAGGCTAGGCTTGCCGGTGGGAGCGGAAGAATTCTACACAGCTATGAGAGCTAAGTCCTAGTTTTAAGTTTTTTTAAAGGGGTAGACGTTTTTCTAAATTTTTTTTTAGTTTTCTAAATTTTCCTTACACTGCCTTTTTTTACTCAAAATGTTAAACTTTTTCGAAGTAGCTTGTTTTTAATGTGCAAGTCTGAGCCAAGCAGTTCTTGCAACCAACTGCTACCTAAGCCTAGTTGTGTAATAATTGAACATGTGAGTGGCAGTATTTCTTAAACTTTAGTAACTTATTCTCACTAATTATTTAGGCATAGGTACTTGGTTGATTTTTTCTAGCTTAAAATTTTACTTTAAACCAATTTTAATAAATTTTTTCTCTCACCAAGTTAACTCTTAACCTAACTTTTACTTTCACCTACAGTGTAGCCTGTTGCCTTTAAACATACCTGGTACTTAATTACTTGTGCTTTCTAAACTTTATTTAGCACCTTTTTAGTATTTTAATTTAAACTTTGGCTCAGATCTGTGCAAGCAAAGTCGAAGGAAATCGTAGATGCAGTTGGTGGCTGCGTATTGTACTGCCGCCTATGTATAGCCTACCTTTTGTTTTTAAAGTTCTTAGCTTTCTGGTTAATATTTGAAACCCCCATTCAGTTTCACCAGATTATTTACTTTGGGTTGGCTTATAATTAAAAGTGTTCTTTTTTATTTAATTTGCTTTCCTTCTGATATTTCATCTCTACATCTGATTTAATTAAAATTATTAACCTTTCCACACCAACCCTCAGTTCCAAATGCTATTAATTGTTGTTATTCTAGGATTTAATTAATTATTTAGTTATTTATTTATTCTTCCAGCGGATTTACACCACTTGTACATGTTATAAGTTGATAAGAGTTTAAATTTTTAATAGCACTAATTTGATGATTTTTGTCTACTGCGTTGAATTTATTGGAGTCTTACACAATTTTGTTAATTAATCTTAGTCTATACACAAGGTAAGTGAAGTGTTACTGTTAAATTTATCTGATATTTTTTCTACTTAGAAACATGTCAAACTTTTATGTAGGCCTATGCTATTTGTTTTGTTCGGGGCAGTTCAAGCTTAAGGGGTTGATTTAGTCTAACAGTTTGCAATTTTTTTTCTAAAACCTTCTTCAAAACTTTAATGTTATTGTAAAAATAATAATTCTTTCATAGTCTATTATTAAAAGCCCTTTGATTCTTTTGACTAGTGCCTGTTTAAATTAAAACAGTTAAAGTTAATATGGAGTACACCTTTAGTTTCCACTAGTTTTGAAAAGTAACATAGGCCTAGGCTTATTTTGTAATTTTTATGAAGTTGCAGCTTGGGGTTGGATTTGACGTGCTGACATACATATAAGTGCTTTAATTACTTACAAAACTAAACTTTCTTTCCAAAATGTTGAAACATCCTTTCTTTTACAAACTTTTAAAACTATAGTTTGCCACCTTGAGGGTTCACTATTTTATAATATACCAAACCCTAGTGGACTCTTTGGATTGATTGATATGTCAGCTTGCTTGATTCAGCTTCGGGTGTTTAACTTACCTAAATTTCAGTTTAGCCTAATTTAAGCCTTAAGTTGTTAAATAATTTTTTTTCCCTTTGGTCTTTAATTTCTTAATTTTTAATTTTTCACTGGGGTTTTTTTTTGGATTCTTGGCCTCAAAAGAGATTTTTTTTGGGGGTGTTCTAAATTATTTACAGTTTAAAGGGAGAGTTTACTATTTGGGCTTGTGTCTTATTCACTTGGGACTTGTTGAACTTTATGTAGTAGTTACCTGTAGCGCTACTTTACGACTTGCTCCACATATTTTTTGCTCTTCTACGGTACAGTTGCTCTTGCTTTTGATTAATTCTTTTGTTTACTTTGTTTTCCCTCTCTTATTCTTTTAGGTTTTGAAAGGTGTTGTTAGTTTTTTTTTGAATACCTTGAACTTTCTCAACCTTTTGAGAGGAAACAAATTGAGTCTAACCCCCGACTGATGGCAACCGACTTTTTTTTTGTTCTGAAAGCCAAACTTGTTGTATTTTCTGCCTTCACCTGTTGGTGATACTGGAATTTGGTTTCATGGTAATAATAAGGAAATGTACTATATGCTTTTATTTATTTGTAATACTATAATTTTATAATAGTTTTTTTACAACTTGTACTTTTTCACACACCACAGTAAAATTGCCCTAATGTTTTTCTGATTTTTTTTTTTACTGCTCTCTAGTTTGTGTGGAATATCTGTCCACGCTCTCATGTGTCTTTGATTAATTTATTGTTTAACTTGTTTGTTGTGATTTGTGTTTATTTATTGTTGATTATTGAACCTTTTACGAGATGAAGTTCTTCGATTTAAATAATGTTCCAAAGACTGTGTCTTGGATTAAAAAGTTGACTATTGAGGAAGCCCGCGAACAATGCAAGCTATGGGGAATTAAACCCAAGGATAAGCTTGATGCCATGCGTGTGCAGCTAAGTGAATTTGTGGCTCGGTCTAGCGAAGGGGTCGTGAGTGACTTGGAGGAATCTGCGGATGAACCAAGGGTACCCGTAACGGATGATTTAGTGGATAATCCCAGTTTAAAACAGGACGAAGTAGGAACTTGTACTGTGCTGCCCCCTGTAGTGCCGGTGGATCTTGGTGGTTTAGTGAAGGAGTCTGCATACAATGACCTTAAATGCTATTGAAGCGACTGCTAAGACGGTAGCCCAAGAAATTGCAACCCAAAATAGGCCATATAACAGGGACGATGTCTCATTCCCTAACATTTTGCGGGATATGCTTAGAGAGGTACCCATTACTTCTGGTACAGATTTATTTCAGCTAACAGAATTTCTCGTAAAAATCCAAAAAAATAGTAGAGTTAAATTTAGGTTCAGATAAAACTATTCTATTAAACGCTGTGGCACGCACTGAAGGCAGACTTCGTGATGTGTGGATGGGTCTCGTGAGTGCTGACTCTACCTGGCCGAATGCTCTGCAGACAATTAGGTTTACCTTTTTCTCATCTAGGGCCATTAGAGACATTCAGTCTAAACTCATGTATAGACAACAACGACTGTCAGAACCTTATGCTGATTATCTTACTGACATTGTTAGCATTTTCCAAATTCTTGGACCAGAAATAAGTGATGGCGAGATTTTTACAACTATTTTTACCGGTCTCAACCCTCATACTAGGGCAGCTTTTGCAGGTCTTCAACCCCCTACCACAGTACAACAACTGAAAAACATGGTTTCCATGATTGAGAGTTTGACGGTCAACACTGTTCAAGCTCCGTTAGGGTATGGCAATTCTGAATCTCAGGAAGCTGCAATAGATTCTAATAAAAAATGTCACTTATGATAATACTAATTTACAATACGCTGGACATCTTTTCCAAAATAATCGTTATAATAACAGAACATTTTAACCGTGGTTCGGGTACAAACTTCGACCGAGACGCCGCTAAGAGAACCCCCTATAGCACATTTTATCCAAACCATTCGTTTGGAGGTAACCAAAGGCAAGGAAGCGGGCCTTACAATAATAGTAGACCTTACCAGAACTTTCATTCTCAACCCAATAATTCTAGGCAGGGCCAAGTAAGGGCAAATGGCTATGATAATGCTTTCAATCAGCGGCTGAACCCCCAAGTTTGTAATTCTAATCAATTGCAAGATAATATGCTACCAGGGAACAATAGTAGGCCAAACCAGGAACGGAGGTTTTTCCTATAATAGGAATAATCAAAACCATAATTATAGTTCCGCTAATCCTGCGGTTAATTTAAACTCCAAAAGGGGAATTCGCTGAAAGGGCCGGCATTCCCCAAGAAGACTAGGCCCATTAATCCTTTAGCTCCGGCTTTGCCCAAGGTCAAACCCCTAGAAATTCCTATTGCTTTTTCTAACATTAAGTCTTCTGCTGTGATTGATACTGGTTCTACCAGATCTATCGTAGCTAAAAGCGTATTTGATACTCTCTCTAAACTCAAGGGTGTCGTGAAGAAAGTTGAAGAAACTTCATTGACGGCTACAGCTGCAAATGGTGCAGATGTCTCCTTTCAATTTTTGGCCCATATTCATTTCAAATTAGCTTGTTTCTCTTGGACTTTCCCATTTCTTGTTACTAACAACTTACCGGTTCCTGTTTTGATTGGACTCGACTTCATTCAGGCCTCTGAAATGAGCATTAATGCGGCTCAACGCCAGGTGTCTTTTCCCTTTGACACTTCACTAGTTATAGCCGAAAACCAAGAGGATGAACAGGCAGAAGATGTTAGTTTGGGACCTATCTTTGGAGAGAGGCTTGATAATTCCCAAGTTCAGACATTTAAAAATATTCTGCGGTGTTTTCCCGAAACTGTGACCAAACAGCTGGGTAAAACTAACCTTTTGACTTATTCTATCACTGTCAAGTCAGACAAGCCGTTCAGGTGCCGTCCGTATCATTATGCTCCCCCGAAAAATGGCTTTAATTCGTGAGCATATCGAAGGCCTTCTGGAGAAAGGCGTTATTAGACCTTCAACTTCCCCTTACTCCAGTCCAGCATTTTTAGTACCTAAAAAGGGAGGTTCTTCACGCCTGGTGGTTGACTTCCGCGCCTTAAACAATGTCTTGGAGCTCGATTCTACTCCGATGCCTACGGTAGAGTCTTCTTTTCAATTTCTAGGCAAGGCTAAGATCTTTTTCTATGTTAGACTTGGTGTCCGCTTACAACCAGATACCACTTGATGAGGCTTCCAAGAAGTACACTTCATTTGTCACAAGCACTGGCCAATGGGAATACAATTACCTCCCTTTTGGTCTAGCTAGTGGTAGCATGATACTGACTCAGTTGATAAATAAAATCTTTGGTGATGTGAAATTTGATTTCTTGTTCTGCTATTTCGACGACCTTGTTATTTTTTCTGAAAATCTGGAAGATCACCAAAGACATCTCGATTTAGTCCTTGACCGACTTAGTAGGGCAGGGTTAACAGTTAACCCAGAAAAGATGGTCATTGCCTCTCATAAAATAGAATTTCTAGGCCACGTCTTCGAAGATGGGAAAGTTACCATCAACCCAAATAGAACTCGCCCTATCGACAACTACCCTCAACCCAAAAATACTAAGCAGGTTAGCAGGTTTCTTGGAATGTGTGCCTTTTATTCTAAATTTATTCCCAATTTCGCGTCAATCTGTGAGCCGTTGAATAGGTTAAAGAGAAAGGATGTAAATTTCATATGGGGTGAGGAGCAACAGAATGCTTTTCACAAACTTAAACGGTCTTTAGTCTCTGCTCCGGTCCTACGCTTACCAAATTTTGATGCCCCGTTTATTCTGTCAACTGATGCTTCAGGTACTGCTGTAGGTGCAGTGCTGTCTCAGGAAATCCAGGGCCAAATATACCCTATAGCTTTTGCGAGCCGTCCTTTAAATGTACACGAGAGGAACTATTCAACTTTCCATTTAGAAGCTTTGGCAGTAGTCTATGCCTTTACAAAATTTAGACAATATTTAGAGCATCGTTCCTTCACGCTTGAGACTGACAATTCCTCACTCTCATGGTTACTTAACAATCCTCGCCAGGTAGGAAAAATAGCACGTTGGACCACTCTCATCAATGCCTTTCAATTTACTGTCAAGCATGTTAGGGGCAAAGACAATGTTGTGGCCGACTGCCTCTCGCGTTTATTTGAGCCCCAAACCGAATCATCACAGAGTTCTACTATTCAAAATAAAACCGACCTCACACAGGCTTTTATTCTTTTTTCTGTACCGGAAGCCTTCAAAGACATCAAAGGCCACCAAGAGCAAGATGCTCAAATTCGCAATATTGTGAAATCTTTGAAGGGTACTAATCCCAATCAAAATTATTCTGTAATTCAAGGCATTTTAGTTCACCAATTGCCTAATCAATCCAAACCTAGAGTAGTGGTACCTAGCAAACTCTACGACCTATTGTTTAAAGTTTACTATGAGTCACCTCTCGGAGCTCATCTGGGATTCAAGAAAACTTGGGATCGGATTAGTCAAATTTTCTTTTCTACCGACCTGAAGCAGGCTATCCAAGAGAGGGTAAAGGCTTGTCCTTTCTGTCAGAGATGCAAACAGGCTCAAAATACTAAGGTAGGCCCTTTGGCTTCTCAATTAGCAACCAGGCCTTTTCAACGGGTGTTTGTTGATTACGTGGGACCTCTTCCTAGAACAAAAAAAGGCCACAAATGGCTTCTTACAATCGTTGAACGCCTTTTCAAAATATACAGTGATTTTGCCTGCTAAAAATGCTACCGCTCCTACTACGGTGAATCTGTTGCATAAGGGCTTGTTCGCGTATTTTGGCTTCCCCTCACAACTCGTCACCGACCGTGGTGGTTGTTTCAAATCCAGACAGTTCGATAACATGTGTCTGGAACTTGGTATCAAACACGTTATGACCTCGCCATATTATCCGAAGCCGTCAATTGCTGAAAGAGTTAATAAAAACCTCGGCGTTGCCTTGAGAATTTTCCATTCTCAAAATCATACTGACTGGGACACTAATCTCCATTTATTCCAAGTCGCTTTTAATTCGGCTAAGCATGAGTCAATTGGCACCTCTCCTGCTGAAATTTTCCTTGGCTACAAAATTACTTCTCCCCTGGAAAACAATTGGAATTTGGATGATCTCCTCCAAACACAAGATTCCAGAGACATGCAGAGGAGATGGTCTCAGGCCTTGGATCGGTTGGAGGTTGCACACCGAAAAGTTGCTCGGCAGTACAACCAAGGTCGTTTACCAGTTAATTTTCGTATCGGTGATTTGGCAATGTTTCGACGAGTAAATTTGAGTAATGCGGCTAATCAAATTTCAGCCAAACTGCAACCTCTGTGGTCACGCCCTCTGGTTATTCATGATTTTACCTCTCCAGTCACCGTGACATTGAGGTGTCCCAAGTCAGGGAAACTTATTAGGTCGGCCCATGTTTCCCACCTAAAGAAATATTTTGGGCCTATCTAAGACCAAAGCGCCGCTGCCGGGACGTTTATAGGGATGGTTTAGGGCATAGTGATGTTAGTTTAGTTTTTTTTTTCCCTCCTCCTTCTTCTTCTTCTTCTCTTCCTTACACCACATTAACACTCTGATACTTTTACTCCTCTTCTTTTACAGTACATATACACGGGGGGATCAGGATTAGCATTGGCTGTTTAGAGAATTTTTTTTTTGCTTCGGGCAATTTTTCTAGGCTGTACATTGGGAGTGAATTTTATGTTTATTTATTTTTAACATTCCCTAATGCAGTCGCGCAGCCTGCTATCCTTGGTTCGGCCAACCCATTACATTTTACAACACAAGCTTACATTTTCTTTCCCTTTTCCTTTTCTTTGTCTTTCTCTTGCTTAGTAGGGTCAGTCTCTTGGCAGTAGGTGGAATTCTTTGTTATTCAGCTAAGTTAGCAGCGATGGATAGGTTTAGTTTTTATTGTTGAAAATATTGTTGAAGATTGTAGTTTGTCTATATATTTTTTGTAGTTAGTTGTTGTTGTTATCTCTTTGTGTCTTTAAGACTTTATAATTTTGTCTCTGAAGCTGCTAAATGTTCCAGCAGCTATCTTATTTATTTGCTGTTTAGTGTTTATATTGGAAGTGTTTTTTTTTTACTGTTGTTACTGTTATCCTTTGAAGGCTTTTTTTATTGTTATTGTTTTTAGAGGTTTATTGATTGTTAACCTAATTTTGTTGGGTTTTGGCCCAGTTAGTTTTTTTTTTTGGGTCTCTTTTCCGTAGGTTTCAGGGTTTTTTTTGCCTTTCCTGGCCAACACTTAGAAACTAGTTGTTTTTTTGTTTTTATAGTTCCTAATTAAACCACTTTACCACGACCAAATGATTTCCTTACTCCGTTAAGCTCTTCCCGTAGCTCTACAGTTTTTCTTTCACGCCTTTTAAGAGCCTGAATTTATTTGCTCCAAGTCTCTAAATTTAAAAAACTAGTATGGAAAAATAAAACTTTATTTTGTCTTTTCCCACTGGCCACCAATTTTTTTTTCTCAGCCGTCCCGTAGGGGGAGGAGAGTACTGGCCCACTTTTGCTAAATTTTGCCAGTACCAGGTTTTTACCTAATTAGCCTTTACAACACGAACTTGGGTCTGTTGATATTATGATGGGTGTAATTTTCTCATATTTTTAATTTTCGCTTTGGAATGGTCTCTTCATCCCTTCTGTTCCTCCCATCTTTGAAGAAAAAAAATACAGACCTTATGTCTGGAGTAATACTCTCCCGGTGGTTCAAGGAGTTCCGCCAGCCGTTCGGGGTTTCCATTCGGGTGCTTAAGTGGCCCTTGGGTTCCGGGGTGGAGATACCCGGATGGTGGAGACTTTAGGAAGTGCTTTGGCTAATAAGCTTTGGCTAATAAGTGTACACTTATTTAATTTCCTTCCCAACCTTACTGGAACACCCTCTTGTAGCCTTTTGACCACCAAGCGTATTAGTGATGTAGAAACATACGAAAAAACCCATCCTTGTGTCAACACTTCAGACCTTTATTTATTGGTAGCTACCACAGAAAGTAGTTAATTTTGTTCAAGTTTTTTTTTTACTACTACTAGGCTTTTCCTCAAGCCTCTTTAAACTAAAAAGATTTAATCTTGAGTAGTGTGGTCAGTCGGAATGGATTCTAGCCGTTACGCTTTTGGAGCGCCTCGCGAGCGTGCAGGATATCCATACTAGAGCTATTTCTAGCTGTTTGCTAACGACAGCAGTACCAGTTGTAGTCTCTAATCTTTCCGTCCTTGTCTTCCTACCTTATCCTTTTGAGTTTTTTTCTTTTCTCTCCCGGGGTAGAGGGGGAGGATGTGGCGTTTGCCACTTTATTTTGTTGGTCTTTGGACGGACCGGGAGCTGTTTCCTTACAGCTGGTCGAGCCATCTGTTTTAACCAGATGGTTGTTCTCTTTCTAGATGTTTCTGTGGCTTTCTGGCTTTTTGATTGGTTCTAGTTTTTTTCAGGTTTTTCTAGATTTCGGGAATTAGGTTTCTTGTGCTCTTCTCTTCTGACTTCGATAGGGCAAGGACATCTTGGAGTTTTCTGTGGTCGGAGTTACAAAATCAAAGCTGGCTGCCCGCTCCCTCTACGAACCGGCACGGTGTTTTGGTGTTAATATCGTATGCCTACCTTCCAATCAACGTTTCACGACCTCGTTTAATATTTAGGACCCAGTCTTTCCAAATTCGGTTTTCGAATATCGTCGCAGAATTATCTGACTATCATTCTGTATTGTCTTGGATTACATTGCATACATTAACTTTCTACATTATTTACTATATTAAATTTACTTAAACAAATATTTTATCTTCATTAAAATGACACGTTATATATAATAGTGTTAATTATATTATAATGGCCAGGTATAATCAGCTACAAGCCTGAATCACCTAACCATCAGGTCACGTGGAAAACGTGATCAGCCAACGCAAGGCGTCCACGGCATCCTGGGAATAACTATATGGCTGAGATTTGATCATTGTGATCCTCGGGATTCTGTCATAATGTTGGACGTTTCTTATTAATTATGACATGATCATCTCGTTCTGTTTATTTTACTGTTAGTTAGTAATACATTAAGACTCCCATTCAACTGACGTCCTTTCGTGCTATTGTGAAATAATTGTGACGCCTCCAGTGTTATTGGATACTAGACAATGTTAATATCCACAAGTTTGAGTGGAACTACAGGCTACCGAGGCTATAAGGCGAGAGTGTGACAGAAGTTCACCCCATTACCCGTGTCTGGCCTTTCTGTCCTTCCACCCTAGGAACTGGTTACAAAGCTTTCTTCTGAGAGTCAATGGAGGTGCACAACAATAACCCAGAACATGGATTAGACTCTGATTGTACTAGGGTTTGCTACCTCTAGAGGCTTTGATAATAGGCTTTGCGTATTCTATTACAAAGGATCCAATTAAAGGAACTGGAACATGTTGCTGCTGGGTACCAGAATGATGCAATCTCTCTGACTCACATTAAATCCTTGGTAACATTTCGGTGATAATATTCAATGTAGAATAATAGCTTAAAGTATGTTTTAATTATACGGTACATTTATTAGTTCACTTCAAGAAAAGCACGCCTGCCTACATTGAACTTGTAACAGACCCACTGAGAGTCGAAGAGGAGTCATCCTGTTGGAAGTTAGAGTCAATAAACAGTTAGAGTGTAGCTATCAACGTTAATCCATTCGTCACTTTTAAAATATGAAATGTCAGTTTATAACAGAAATGTTACCAAGTATATATTGACAGGAAGTTAGAGCTTTCGTCACTCTGGGACCCAGTAGCACTACGTCACCTCTGCTTTTAACATATTCTTCAAGAGAGTAAATCGAAGGTTTTAAAGTTTCATCATATACTCCTATATTTACACTAAAATCCCAGATACCAACCTCATCGTTTCTACTTGCTTTACTAGATTATGTTTACTCGAGAGAAACTTTAGGTTCTAAGTTTTGGTATACTCTACATCATTATTTATCTTGAAATTTATTTGCGAACGATTATTAATATTAAAACTCCTGCCTAAATATGAGATTCTCAATTTGGCAGATTATTACTTATACTCTAGTTTTGTTTATATATTTTGTAACTGAATGATTAATTTCAAAAGATAAATTAATTTTAGTTGTACTTCTGCATTTGCTTTCTTAATTATCATTTTAGATATTTATTAATGTATATAACTGTATTCCAGTTAGTTACAGCTCTCACTATACTGCTTTTATGTTTAAAAACTGCTAGAGAATTACAAAGTGATATAATCAGATTTATTGTTTTAATTCAATATTTTGGCCACAACTACTATTTATAATCTATAAAAGGATTTTAGTTTTGTAGAACAATGTATTTTTGTATTTTTTGGGCGGAAACGCTGAGGTCACTATTGCCAGATCTATTAGTTATTATAAAGTGATATACAAATATGTATGTCATGTATAGTAAACAGCTGTATGTTATTCTGAAAGTAATAAATTAAGGATGCGTACTTTCAAGTAATATATAACTTACATATAAAACAATACAGTTTACGTCTAGTAAATTAAATGGTATTACTTTCAAAATATTAAAGTATTAAATATTAAATATTAAAGTATTAAAGCAAAATACCAGGGCAAAATGTGTCATATAAAACAATATAAAAAATGCAAAGTTTTAAATTTAATCCTTTCTTGTTTTCTCAACAAGAAAAGCTAAGAATTAAACTGAAATTTATCAATGTAACCGCTAACTACAGTAACCACTAACTATAGGAAGCACGTAACGTAACTGTGGTAGGAAGGGTCGGTCTATAATGAACACTGAGTTTAGCTCTTAAGTGCAGGGAGGGCAGAGTAACTGGAGCTAAGCTCATTATCCATATAGTAGCTTCTTCAATTCAGTTCAACAAAACTTCAGCAGAGACAAATCTGAAGGCGCAATCCGCAATGTGAGTCTGTTGAATGAACGTTATAATGAAAGTAGAGAATTGCGGTCTATTAGGTCCAAAGGTCTCCAGCTGCCTCTACTCTCCGTTTCTGCAGTCGCTATCAAGTAAATATAGAAACCTATTGGCTGTAGGTTAGACCAACGTTGATTAAATGCCTGAACAAACTCTGATAAGCACTTGAATAAGTTCAGCAATAACTCCTTTGAAAGTCCGAAAGTATTATACCTCTTGTGAGTAGTTACACGTTCAGTAAAGTTATTCATATCTTTGTAACATATTTTATTTATGAAAATTTTAATACACTTCTGGAATGAAATATATTAAAAAACTATAATTAGTTACCATTATTGGCGGTAAAGTAAAACGTATTTTAAACCAGATTTGGAAAGTATATTTTTCCGTTCTCCTATTTTTGTAACGATTTATTTTAATTCACATAATTAATCACATAAGTACGATACAGTCAATTTTACTTATTACGTAAGTGCTTACATGTATTTCTTTAGGTTTTATAAAATACTGCCCCTTCTGTGAATAAGCTTCAATAAACAAACTATTTTAATATTTCTTCTCGTTTAAGCCAAAAATATTAGTATTTTAAGATTTTACTGATACTTAATCTAACATAAATGTTAGTTAAATACAATTATATTGCTAAGTGCATTAGAATCGTAACATGATATAACACCCTATTTCACATTCAATGGTAAATAAAGCAAGAAATTATATCTTACAACAATACCTTTCTGCAATGCGTATAGCCTTGTATCTGACGTAGATAAATCTATTTTAAAATCGTTTATCTACGATTGTCTAACAACATTATAAAACGTTACGCAGGAAGTAATGCAGTAATTATCGTGCGTACGAGTATGTTGACATACTAAAAACTCTGAGTGTTAGGAAGGATTAATTACTACACCGTATGGTACGTTTAAAGAAGACAGAGTGTTTTTTTATAATACTTAATACAAACGTTTCAATGAAAAACAAACATATGGCTTCCAAACAGAAATCACAAATAAATATTTCTTGAAAAAATTGCTGAATGATTTGTTTGTATTTATTATTAAGAGTCTGAAACTGATAGAGGACCTATTTGTAAAGTTTACTCATACATATTCCGTCAAAAGATATCCTACAAGTATTTGAACCAGTATGTAGCCTCATTTTCGTTTTATATTAAATTTTCAAACCTTTAATACGTAAAAGGAAATTATAAAATTCGTCAAGATTATTAAAAATACTACTTTTCAAACATTTAAATAATTTGAAATATATCTTTAGGAATACAATATTTATTAATAATTTATTAATACAAGCCACACCATATCGACCGTTATTTCGACACAACAACGATTTTTGATTTATAAACATAAACATTTATCGGTTATTCCCTACAAATATCTATAACCTTTGGGGAATGGGAGTAAGTAAATTAACCCTAGAACTGGCGGTCATTTCATCCTGTAGTGGCGGGCTGTTTTGGAGCTTCGCGCAAGGTTTTTTTAAAAAAATTATTAAAAATATAAAATAAAAGCAATATAAATAAGAGTATATATTTTTGTGTTCAGAATTAAACTTAGAATTGCACTATATTGTAAAATTAACCATCAAAAATTTTCTAATAAACACTTTTTTTAATCAAATATAAAATTTACGAAAAATATTTCTTAAATTTAGGGGGGACCATACCTAGCAAATGAAGTTATAGTGAGAAATATTTATAAGTGAGATAGCCATTCTGTGTCAAATTTTATCTAGTTTCAGAAAAACATAAACATTATACACATTTATGAAAGCATCATAAAGCTATAGAACAAAAAGCAGCGATGCGTATAAATTCTGAAAATCGGGTGTACACGTAAAACTTTGGTAAAACAAGTTTTTCAAATACATTTATCTATGAATACATGTTATTTTGCATATTTTATTACTTAGAATAAAATAGAATATACAGTAGTAATGAAATAATTACCATAAATTATTTTTTGAAAAGTAAAAAAAGTTAAATTTTGCCATTATTCAAAAATTTTGTGAAAAATTTTCATTCAGCAAAATATAAAATAGTTTCTAAAGCTTGTACTATATCAAAATTTATAAATTTATGGTTTATAAGTAATATGAAATATTATGTAGTTAGAAAACTATAAATATAACTAAAGATATAAAAAAAATAGAGAATAACCCAAACAGTTATTATATATAACCAAAGAAATTACAGGAAATATATATTTTATTGTGAAAACTATCTATTTACCAAAAATAAATAGTTAATTCAGAGCTAAAAGAGTGCTATAAATAACGTTTTAGTAAGTGAAAACAATAACAAACTATGTGTCAAGTCATTTTGCCATAGCCTACACAAAGCCGGTAATTTCTCAAACATATTTCAGTAAATAGAAATTGATTTATTCTAAAATATATATTTTTACACTACTACGACATCAAACAACACACTACACATTAAATACGACACTAAAACACGCGTAAAACTATTTAAACTTACAAATATCCACAGCTCGGCACGGAAGTGATACAGAACGGCAGCGGCAATATGGCGGTCACAACAAACGGCGTCGCGTTTTCTTTTACGTTCAAAATAACAAGCTTGCTACGTCATAACCATAATACAAAGAGGAATAAAACTCATCTGTTTCCTTAGCATTTTTCTTCCCGAATCCAATGGTGCATGAATTATATCGATACATTACCGGAGTATATTATAAAAAGTAATTATAGGAGGGAATGTTTTGATCGACAAAATTTTGACGGTTAACACCACAAAAGCGGCATTAACCGACATAATTATGTCGATTAACAGTTCTAGGGTTAATAGTTTTACATAATTTTCTTAAATAAATCTCGACGTGTTTATCCTGCAATATTTCAGCCTGACTACTGTTAATGACTTCTTAATAGATATCAGATCTGGTTCCACTTAGAATCTCAGGACTCGAACATTACAGTTTAATAAATACCTCTTCATCAAGATAACAAAATTCATGCGCCTAGTATTTATGCTACGCCTGAGCTACTAACAGTTAACGGTGATGCTGCAGACTCCAAAATTAAGGCTCTCTTTTCTTATTTAGGTAAAACTACAACGCTTTTTTTCATTATTATTCTTTTCTGCCAAAGAAACGGTCAGTTTCAAAATCTAAATTAATTTAGCACTATTTTTGTCTACAATTTTCAGCTTCAACATGTTCTATACGATATAAAATACTATGTATTACTAGTGTGACTTATTGGTACAATTATTAGTTAACAATTTACTGATTTATTTATACGAAACAATTGCCACTTGACATAGCATACATCACTATAAAACCAAGGGGTAGACAAAGGAGAAACAGTGTTATTGTGTAACGTAACATCGACGAGTTTATACAAAGTGTTAGAAACTACCTCAGACCTTTCCAAATTATTGGCACTCATTATAATAATTGTTGATGTTTTGAAATTTATAAAAATTATGATAGTATATTCTCAGTTTTGGCGTAGGTATTATTAAGAATTTTTCAAAAAAAATACATGATAGTCGACTTGTGATCATTGTAGAAAGAGTTTAGAATTATTGAAATAACTGGACATAAAACTCATTGAACCTCACTTTAATATTTTTAATATTTCTCAGAGAATATGAAATATATTTTACACATTAGTAACTTTTTATTTTCCTACTTATAATCTATTCTAACATCTCTGTAAATAATTTTAAAAATATGAAAATGCCATGAATTTATGCTAAATGTTTTTAATACACTAATACATTATGGTTTGTTGATGTTAACTAAAAATACTAATATACCATTTGACTTCATAAACATAGTAACGAACAAGTTAATTTCATGTGATATTACTCTAAATCTAACTGTTGTAAGAACACAAACAATGATATAAAGCAAGTTTATTGATAATAAAAACACTCAATGTTAAACCTTTACATGTTTTAAGAGAAATATTTCAAGCTTTCCTGTATGCTTGTATTACGTCATTTATCCATATGTGCTATAAGCTTCTCTCTTTTTCTCTCTCTCTTCAATTTTTGAAGAAGTATATAGTACTTGAAGAATAGATTAATCAGTATATGCCATACTTTGCGATTCATTCTTTTAAAAGAATGCAATATTGTTACTAGATATAGATCGTTGAAACCATGTACCGTACCTACAAAGCAATTCCAACATTCCTAAAGAAAAAAAATTACAAAAACATTTTGTGTCTGGAATTAGGTAACAGGCTCTGTTTAATTGTAGGACTTCTCATAGTATACCCCTCATGTTTATCTTCAAACTCAAGATATAAAATGTCACATTAATATTGTGTTCACCTAGAGAATCAACACAATTTATTTGAAGTTATACGTTCCAATAACGGAGAGAAAGCATAAAGTTTAGCTCCAAGATATATATTCACTACAGAGCATGCTTATTCTTTTATAAAACGACTACCAGATTTCCACTGCATTGCAAGGGGAAATCAAGTATCTAATATAGCCAGGAGGCTCATACTTTCGTCTGCGGTATTCTGATGAGGTTCTACCGTGAGTCTACTGTAATTTGAGGTCAATATAATCTTTTTTGTATAGATATATTTAAGAAGTTGTGGGAAACACTGATTAAATATTAATAATCGATTTTCAGGTTATATAAATTATACCAGTTATTCTTAAGTGTATATATTCACAAATATATAGTTTTATTATTTGTGATATTAGGATAAATGTGCCGGGTACACCTGGTGTGCGTCAATAACATTTGTATTATATCTAATACTATATACTACTGGAATTTAACACGAATATTAAATGTTGATATTTGCATTTTGTTAGCTGTAATACGTGTGCTTTGAAAATTATCTGAACATTTAAATTTTTGTTATCACGACTAATATATTAGTAAGTATACGAAGAATACTTCAAATATTAATAAATTTTCATGTATTATTTCATCACGTTTAGTGTATAAATCGTCTTTGTTTTTATTAGTTTACTGAGCGTAAACATTTTGGTTGTGTTTTTAGAATTGTAATAGCATTTCTAAAATGAAAGTATGTTGTTAACGTTTACACAGATTTTTTACTTCATGAATGAATGAGGAAATAGAAATAAACCATCTCTAACGTTGGTTATAGCTCAAACATACTATGATAAATGCTTGAATTAAAGGTAGATTTGTTAGTTTTAGAAAGTTTTATGTATGACGAATTAGGTTAATATAAATATTAACTTAATTTAGGCAAGATATATTAATTAACTTAATCCAGGCAAGAGTAAATAGCATACTCTTTCCCAGTCATGCACGTGAACTTTGGAAAGATAGCTACAGATATGGCTGCCAGAGTTAGGATATTGTAAGAAACAAGGCTAAAAGTTTGTATTATAAGTCTTGAAACGATAAAATTATAGGTTCTTCTTTTTTACATTTTTTAATCCCTAAATTATGGCAAAGATTTATAATATGACATAGTGACCAATTATTGCAATGAATATCATTCTTAAATTTAAAGTTAATATACATAGTTTCAGTAGCCGATGATTCCTCTTAAAGTAGAGTTTAGCACTTAAGGATTTTATGCACAGGAATTCCGGCATCTCATGAATTATAACGAACACAATAAAAGTTACATAAACTCGAGATAAGTGCCACGTACTCCACAAGTACTTCTTAACTTGATACTTCGTGAAGGGTTATGTACATGTAACGTCTGATGGATTATGGAGTACAATAAAAGTTACATAAACTCTAGATAAGTGTCACGTACTCCACAAGTACTTCTTAACTTGATACTTCGTGAAAGGTTATGTATATGTAACGTCTGATGGATTATGGAGTACAATAAAAGTTACATAAACTCTAGATAAGTGTCACGTACTCCACAAGTACTTTTTAACTTGATACTTCGTGAAAGGTTATGTATATGTAACGTCTGATGGATTATGGAGTACAATAAAAGTTACATAAACTCGAGAGAAGTGTCACGTACTCCACAAGTACATCTTAATTTGACACTTCGTGAAAGGTTATGCACATGTAACGTCTGATGGATTATGGAGTACAATAAAAGTTACCCTAACTGTAGATAAGTGACGCGTGCTCTGTAACCACGTCTAAATCTAATACCTAGTAAACTGTTATAAATTCGAACGTCTGGCGAGTTGCACCTTCTCACTCCTAAATCATGCACGCTGATTTTTTATTTAAAACAACTTTACAAAATAATTTATTCCTAGTTATTCTGTTGTAGTGCCGGTAATTTTGATATTTACAAAATAATACAAAAAATATTACCTGAGTAGTTTTATTGTGCACTAAAAACAACGTAATTATTGTAATAAAAAAGTATATGTAGACGGTTTAATTTCCGGTTTCAAACTGCGTCCATGGGAGTCTTTTACTAAAAACGTATTGCCTTTGGCTTTTTTAGTAAATGAATCTTTCCAGTCGAGTAGACATTATTTCATACAGCGTCAAGATCATGTGAACTTTCCCCCAAAACTCAAGTCGTAAGGGATAAGAGTTCCAGTTGTGTGTAAATTAAGGCTTCATAATCTATTGAACAATATCTTTCCAAAGTATTGTGTAAGTATCAGATGACAGAGTGCTATAACAAATATTAATCCTGCAAGGCTAAGATTCATTTTTATTTTACGACCACATGAACTTCGGTATAATCGTACATACAAAATTAGAACTAACGGAAATTATTACTAGTGGAAAGGTATAACAATGAGTTTAATGTGTCAGTTATATAATGATTTGTTATAGGAAACAAATAAACCCTCATATTAGAACCGAGGTTGACTGCAGTTAGTATTGTTATGTCCTAATCTGCACTCTAATTATCCAACTAAATTTAAATTATAAAATAAAATAATAAATAATGTAAATAATAATTAATTAATTAATTAAAAATAAAAATTGTCAAAATAAATAAAGTAATTAAAAATAAAAATTTTCAAAATAAATTAATTACATAATTATTTAACTTTAAACTTAAATGTTAGTTCATATTAAAATTAATCCTATTAATTATCGTTATTCCGTAATGTTTTTCATAATTATTAATTCAACCCTTCTTTTCTTTCTTTCTTCTACGATTATTTACCAATAATATTAGTATGACTTTAATGTTTTCAAATTATAAGGTAATTTTATGTTTATATTTGAATCGAATAAAATTTTTGTATATTCATAATGCTGTCGATAATTTATGTTCCACTACGAACAAAGCTTATTGGTGAGGTCCAATTTAACCATGATAATTACTATATTTAATATAAAACAAACATGATAATTTAAATTAGCTTCAAACAATGTGTAATATAATAGTGTGGAGCCGTCAGGTTACGTAACTTATAAATGGTTATTTCAAAAAATGCGCTCAATTAAAGGAAACATTTAAAAATAGATACAGAAATTACCTATATTCACTATATAAACGTAGTCTCCAGCAAAAAATTCAGAACTTAGATGCGGTTATAACCTGTTATATGAAAAACAACCCACGAAAAAACATAACTGGCAACATCCAACACCCCCCACACACAACTCAGGATAGCAGTGTACTGGAAAGAAAGAAATATTGGCCTTAATATGAAATCGTATTTGCACGTTCCAATATTATAAAAATCCTTTCTTATTTGCATTTCATTTGCCCAATTAATTATGTGTTTACTATGTAATAAATAGTGTCTGCCTTATTATTTAGTTCGGTGCGTGTACGTACATATGAAATAATGAGGTTATTCCACTACAGAAATACAGTTTAACAACAATCTAAATTCTAGGAATATACACTGCCACTTCATCCAGTAGTGTGGCAGCGCAATAATAGAAAAGAAATTTTATTAGCTAGAGTCCAAACTCTTCTTTATAACTGACTGCTCACTCCGTGGCGTCTGCTAATCACTTTACTTACTCTTATCAGTACAAATTGGCTTATTTGACTAATGTACTTTCGATTGAATAGATATTAAATCTTTCTCTTGTTACTATATTAAGGAAACAAACATTAACATTAACAGCAACAAATATAAAAATAAATATAATACACATATACAAATAAATAATATAATAATGAGGTAATACATAAATACACACACTATCTACAGTTTACCAAAATAAATATAACGACGAAAAAACCAATAAATAAGCTGACAAACAATAAATAATTATACAAGAGTTTTGTGTAAGAAACTGGTATCACTATTTTCAAATAACCAGTTTTTTAAACCTTATACTAAACAATTTTACTGTGATACAGTCTTTAACTTCAGAAGGCAGTTTTTTTAAAGTATTTTGGCCCAACATATTTAAAAAAATGTCTAAACATCGATTTCTTTACTTTAGGAGTTCTAAAAATGTTTTTTACTAAGTTTATAGTTCTATATATTAAATGTATTGTGCCAGTAATTACCACTTATTAAGTAGAAGAGCCTTAGCACCTTAAACACAAAAATATTTTGCACAGGTAATATTCTTATCTGACAGTATAAGGGAAAAGAACTTTCACACTTCCGTTTCTGTAAAATTATTCTTTAAAATAGTTCTGAATAACACGTATTTTTTTTAAATTATATTTAAAAGTTCCTCCCCAGCATTGCATCGCATACTGCAGTTATATTCAATGTATGTGTAATAAAATGTGAACTACAAATGTTTAACACTAACATAATTTATTTTGTAATTAATTTAAGTACTTTTACTGTATCAAAATCTAGTCAATGTGTATGTGTCACTTTTATGATTTAAGTGTTTGGAGACAATTTTTTTTATCTTTTGTAGCTTATAAGATGTATACTTTATTAGTTCAAGAGGGTTACTAATAAACCAAGGTAAGGTGTGCTAGTTATATCTGCCTAATAATTATCCTATTGTATGTTCCCCGCTATACGTATGAAATTCCATGTCTACTAATTTGTATAAAAACAACACCCAAAATCTGCGTATCTTACAGGGTGAAATGGAAGTCTATAGCAATAATTCCTTGGGATTTATAATGCTATTGTTTATCTTCTACTCACACACCAAATGGAATAGCCGGATCCGATTTCAAATTTCCAGTTTCTCGGAAATGAACTTATTCAGTAATGAGTCAGTGAATAATTTGGATTTTAAGACTAGAGATTAGAACCATTACACATGGAAATACGTGCTTACCAACCACAATACTGTACTTAAATAAGGGCATGACTCATTTGCACGTGGCCACATCGACCTTGCTCGACGCAATTAAGAAAAAGGTATCCACGTATCCCACATAATTATGTCTTATAAAAACATTGACTTTACATTTATATTTCTATCTGCCAGGCAATGTCCTGTGTACATGACTACCTCTCTTTAATGTCATTTGCATAAATAAACCTACGATTAGACGTATTTTATCGATTAATAATTCCCACGTGTGTGTGTGTGTGTGTGTGTGTGTGTGTGTGTGTGTGTGTGTGTGTGTGTGTGTGTGTGTGTGTGTGTGTGTGTGTGTGTGTGTGTGTGTGTGTGTGTGTGTGTGTGTGTGTGTGTGTGTGTGTGTGTGTGTGTGTGTGTGTGTGTTGTGTGTGTGTGTGTGTGTGTGTGTGTACAAAGATACAATGAAAATATGTTCCTTTATGACTAACATGGTATCAAACAATGGTGGACAATGAGCAATTCTAAATAAAATGCACAATTTTGGTTATCAGTAAGAAAATATATTAATATGCAAATTAAATTAATTAGTATAAATAAATATGAAAACCTATCAGTCAGTGTAAAAAATTATGTTTTGCTTTTCATATACCTGGCCATATAGCTAAACATTGTTAGAATAGATTAACGAATAAAAGTATATACTTAAGTACAAAAATTCATTATTATTATCTGCTACGAAGGCTAATTTTATCAATTATTTTACACCCCCTTTACTTCGGTACAGCAATTAATACTAAAAGGACCTATGCACTGCTTCCGGAGTGACATCATTCCATTTTATCGTATTATCTCGAATTTTTGCGGCTGTTGATGGGCCTGGGGTGCTCATATTTCAGTAGCACGTCAGTCGGTGTATCCTGTACCCAGTGTAGATTCTACTACTAGTAATAAGCCAGTAGTAAGTTAACTTTACTGGAGAGACGGACAATTAATTATAGTCCATGAAGACACCAGTATCATAGTAACACTGAATTGAACTTTCCTAACAATATTTGACTCCAGAGTAACTGAATCACTAAGGCAGGAATTCCTATTAAATTTTACTTAAATTTTTTATAATATATGTAAAATATTTTATTAAAGGACAAAGCTTTAGACTACGATGGGCAAGTAGTTAATCCGTGTGTGTTTTTTAATTTAGTAAAAAAAGATATTGCGTGACTCTAAAGGTTTTGGGCTTGTTTATACAGAATTGCTGAAAAGTTTTGGAACATTCTACTATATTCTGAACTCGTAAACGTATAAATATACTTTTTACAGTTACATAAAGCATAGTGTTTAACTTTTGATGCAATCAGAAGCTCTTCACCACCTCAGATGGATGACCCGTAAGGAGTCGGTAGAACACTGTAATTGTAAGCATAGGTTGATGTGCATACGATTTTTAACAAGGTCTTGATTACAACATCATGCTATTAATTAGATCTCAAAAGGGTCATCCTCAACAAAATGGCGGCGCTTAAAGTGCAAGTTAAAGAATAGCTTAATAGTAATTTAACCATATCATATTAAGCTAAAACCTTCACACATGATTACTGTACACATAAATCTATTTTAAGGTGTATTCAGTGTCATGTTATTCTTTGATGGGAACGGTACACGAGGAGTCAGTAGAAGATTAGAAAGTAATTGAAGGTTTAAAAGCCCAGTCAATTAAATAAGACTTAGTATGTTGCAAACCGCACTTCAAAAGCTTTATCCTTTTAAGATTAATGGTGGTTCAAAATTTGATATGTAAACTTTAAGTTTAGCACAAAATTCAAGAATTTGCTTTCATTAGTTTAAGTTCACATTAACAATTTTGATATCCTATTGTTACTAACCAGTAACAATGTATTATTTTTGTCTTGTAAAATGATACCTTATTTTCAGACTGAACAAATAAACCTAATAATAATGAATTATCTTCTGAAAATGACGGTCCGTAAAAATAGATGAACATCTTAAATGTAACTAAGACAAACGTAATTGTCAGTATATGAGTAAAAACAATGATATGGAAACATATTAATGTTAAACAGTCGTTTAAAAATGTTGGTCATACAGAGTTTTTATTGAGACTATTATCATCGCATAATATTTTAAACACTGTGTTCATTAAACAATGAGGTCAACAATAAATGTGGGAGTAATTTAACTTCATAGTTTTCGTAACTCTCACCATTAAGAGGGCCTTGAAACAACTTTAATGCTTTATGAGACCTACTTATGAGTGGAAAATTTTTCTAAATACAAAAATTTATATAAATATAGTTTTTACAGGTTTGTTCTAATTTAAGGTTTAACATATTACTCATAATATTTCCAACTGATCCAAGCCAATAATTAGTTATATTAGTTACTAAATCTTTGCATTTAATACTGTTACCATCTGTACCGTAAATTAGTTAATTAAATTTCATACAATGTAAATTTCGCAACCTAATCAGCCAGTATTATATAATATTATTTTACATCCAATGTTCCGGAACTAAATTATTGGGCGGAGTAACTACCTAATTGGCACGCGTATGAATTTTTTCTTCTAACCCTTTGTAGCAGCCCAACTACGTAACCGATCAGACCTCGCGCGCTTTGTCCGTAAGTAAAATTTATCTTTTCGTATTATTAAATTAGCCCTTTGATGCCAAACGTATAAAATGAATGTAACGTAAAGTAAATATGTGAATAGTAAAGTAACTTACCCTTGAAGATCTTTTATTTGCTTGATGGAGATAGATAAAAGGTTGTGGCGTCGTCCTTATGGCGACGAGCACGTTGTTATAAATTGTAATTTGTATCATTAAATGGCTAATACCGTCGCGAATTTGTTTTAGGCGAGTTTACGTAGCTGATGTATTTCACGTGTTGTTTGAATAGATGGCTACCACTTCCCAACATCTACTCCTCTTCTAGAAGTAACCGTTCTTAGACTACAGCTTCAATGTCTCGTGCCAAGACGCCGATACCCGGGTTGTGAGTCTACCTATTGTGAAGGGAAGTGAAATATTATTGTTTTGTAAAGTACAACGTCGTACGCATAATTCAATAGAACATTGGATATTTTAGGCCCACCTAGAAGATATACTTTTAGTTATTACATTCTAATTGGCAGCAACGTGGCAATACATATTTTTCATTTACCATCTAAAAAAGTGGTGCTTGTAAGTTTAGTAAATTAAATTGAACTTATAAGTAAACTTTGCATTTCTAGTATTTATTACTACGACCTCAGAAGTCACCACCCCCATGTGTTATCGTCATACGGTACACATATTTATTGCGCCACTCTGCTTTTGATGTGCCTACTCTGCCATCAACTGGGTGAAACTGAGTGAAAACGCCACAATGCCTCCCATTAAAATAGAATATTTGTCTAAATATGAGTTGGTATTTGAACTGATATCTAGAGGTATTAAATTAAATAGTGACAGTACAGTAAATGAACTCAGAAAGTCCTTAAGACAGTGTTTGAGAAACAATATTTTACCTACTCCTAGTAGCCTATTAAAAATAGACCACAATCAGGAAGTAAAACTTCTCAGTGAAAAAGTGATATTATTAGAACATGGGTGCAGTGAATTGAACAGTGCTAGTTCACCTTTAGAAATCACCAAATTCCAAGAAAAGTGTAAACATTTAATAAACCGTTTATTTTTAGAAAACCAGCTAGAAGTAAGTTCTGTACATAGTGAAAACTTTATCAGCTTTAAAGTGTAGGCTAGTAAATGTAGAACAACAGTTAGCTAAAAACTTGCTACCTACAGTGAACCTAGAACAGCTTAAAGTGTTAGAAGCCAATTTAAATGAATCATTAGAAAAAGATGAGGCTATGGAACAGGCAGTGAAAGAACAAATAGGCCCTATTTCTGTACAACCACCAACAATATCACAGCCTACTGCCAGTACCCCCACTTTGCCTATAATGCCTATTTATAATGCAAACAATGATTGTATTAGTCAACCTATGTCTGGTTTAAATATGTTTAATAAGTTAAACAACCCTGTAGAATGTTATTTACAAAATTTTACAGTAACAAATGGCTTAGTAGTACCTGATCTAATAAACTTTTTGAAAACTTTGTTAAAACTAAAATGTGAAACTAGCCTATCAGAAAATGAAATTTTAGCATTGTTACCATGTTATGCAAAAGGTCCACTTTTAGCCAAAATAATACAGTGTAAGTCTGTCATGCCAAATGTCAACTATCTACACAGGGAATTAATTAGTGCTTTTATCCCTGTAGGCCTAATTGAAAGACTGAGACTAGATTTAGTTTATAGGCCACAAAGGTTTGGTGAGCCACTGTATGAATACATCTATGACATCAAGGAGCTCAGTCAAGTTTTATTGTGTAATATAAGTGAACAGGACTTGGTAACTTGTATAAAAAGAGGTATTAAGCCTACAGATAGAAATAAGTTAATTTTTGAAAACAATCCCATTTGTTTTACAGATTTGGAAAATGTGTGTATAGCTAGTAACAATATAACCTTTAATGATAACTTAAGGGACAATTTAAGTAAGACATATGTTAACAACATGTATCCACCACATGTTGAACTTAGAAAAAGTAGGCCTACTGTCAAAAACCCAAAGTTATGTTTCAATTGTAATAGGCCTGGTCACTTAGCAAAAAATTGTTTTAGGAATCCAAAAAACTACTCGATAGGGGAGTGGTATTACACACAACACCTAAAAATATCCCTCCCCGGTTTCATAAGTTTAAGAATAATAATTTTATAAATAGTAATACAGTAAGAAAAGAAAAACACTATTTTATGAGAGTCTATGGTAAGGTAATTAAAAATTGGAGTAAATTAAACTATAGAAAACCTAATTTAAGACTAAATGTTAGACAGTGTAACAATATGCCTTTAATTGAAGCTATAGTGGGTAAAAATGTAAAAACAAAACTGCTTATTAGATACTGGTGCTACAAGAGATATAATGAGTAAAGAACTTTATGATAGCCTATTGTTGAATAAAAATGTTTCTAAATTAATGAAGTCAGATGATAGAATGTTTGCTGCAAATAACACTGAAATAAAATGTTTTGGTTACTGTTATGCTAAGATAAAAATTTCTAAATTTTGTTGGAAAGTAAAATTTATTGTATTGGATAATTTAAAATGGGACATTGTATTGGGAAACCCATTTATATCTAATAGCAAATTAATTTTAGATCTTGATGGAGATTCATGTTATTTTAAATTCAATTGTAATGAGAAAATAACTATTGTCAGACAACAGCCTTTTGAACATGAAGTAAACAGCATTGATGTAAAAATAGGGTGCACTAGAGCTGAGGCTGAGATACAAAACCTTATAGGGGATTTTCCAAATGTTTTTAATCCAAAATTAGGAGATGCTCTAGATTTGGAAGTGAGATTAGTTCTAAATGACCCCACACCTGTAAATATTAGGCCTTATTTTATGAGCCCTCCTACTGTAAATAAGATGAAAACAATAATACAGGATTGGTTGGACCAAGGAATAATTGAACCCAGTACTTCAGCCTACTCCAGTCCAGCCTTTTTAACCAAAAAGGACAGACTTGTAGTCAATTATACCGAATTAAATAAAAAGTTACAGAAAATTGATTTTCCCATTCGTGATTTAAATAATTATTATCAACATCTTAGTGGAGCCAAATATTTTTCGATAATAGATTTAAGAAAAAGTTTTTTGCAATGTCCATTATCACCTGATAGTCAAGATCTTACCTCATTTAGCACTATATTTGGTAAATATAAATTTAAACGAGTACCCTTTGGTTTACATGTTGGTAGTGCTGTATTGTCCGCCTATCTGGATAAAGTCCTAGACAATATAAAATTTAAATATGTGATAAATTTTTGTGATGATATCTTAGTGTACAGTAAAGACCTTGATTCGCATTTAGTACATGTCAGAGAGATTGTAAATAGACTAAGCAAACATGGCTTAACGGCAAACCTAGAGAAAGCAAAGTTCTGTTTTGAGGAAATCTCCTTTTTGGGGAATTTAATTAAAAATAATACAGTAACTATAGATCCCGAGCGAACAAGGAGTATAAGAGAATTTATGCCGCGTAAGAACGCCAAACAAATTTCACAGTTTTTAGGTATGACTAATTTCTTTTCAAAATTTATAAATAATTATGCCGAATTATGTAATCCTTTAAATCGTTTTAAGAAGGAAAAACGCTAAATTTGTTTGGACAAGTGAATGTCAAGATTCGTTTGTAAAGTTAAAAGAAGCTATAATGAATCCTCCTGTACTCCAGTTAGCCGATTTTTCAAAGCAATTTATAGTAATGACAGATGCTAGTGGAATAGCCGCAGGTGGTTGTTTGTTACAGGAAAACGACCAAAATGAATTAATGCCAATAGCCTATTACTCTAGGAAATTTACTGATGCCGAATTAAAATATACTGTTTATGAAAAAGAAGCTTTGAGTGCACTAATTTGCATAGAAAAATGGCACGAATTTTTAGAAGTAAGAACCTTTAAATTAATAACTGATAACCAAGCTTTATCCTATGTCCTCAATCACAAAAGGAAGGTAGGAAGACTTGCCCGGTGGATCGAGAGGATTTTGAATTTGCCATTTGAGGTTGAATTTAAAAGTTCCACCGATAATGCACTGGCAGATGCCCTATCACGTATGTTTGAGGGCGAGTCGACGGGAACAGCTGATCCGAGCCCCAGTGACTGCCGGAACGGTCCAGACCAGGATAAAAAAAGATTATCGATTTCCTTCTGCCATTCAAACTCCTCCCGAAGGCAAAAATGTAAACCAACATCTAATGTAAAGCCTAAAGTGCAGATAAATAATAAGTGCAATAAGAAGGATAATTTGTGGTTGTTAATTAATGATTTGCCATTAGCGTTTAAAGATTTAGAAAAATATCAACTTCAAGATAAAGAAACTCAGCAAATCATTCAATCTGTAAAAAGCAATAGTAACAATTTATGTTATTTTATAAAAAACAATTTACTGATGTACAAAAGGAATGTAAAAAGTAAGAGTAAGATATTTTTGCCTGTACAGTTAATTGATTTAGTATATGAATTCTTCCACAGTTCTTTAATAGGAGGTCATTTAGGCATTGCTAGAACGCAAAGAAAAATTAATCAGTATTTTTATAGACCTGATTTAGACGAAATTATAAAGGCAAAAGTGAAAACATGTAATGTTTGTAAAATGAGTAAAGTGTGCCAAAGAAAATATGAAGGCGAATTAGTATCTGTGCCATTTAAGAACAATATGGATTGTTTATTCATAGATCTTTTAGGTCCCTTAGTGAGAACTAGAAACAGCAATGTATATTTACTTGTAGTTGTAGATGCTGCCAGTAAATTTCTATGGCTAATCCCTTTGAGGGAATGTAAGAGTGCTGAAATATGTAATAAATTAGACCGCATAATTTTTAACAACTTTTCTGTACCTAAAATAATAGTGTCAGACAATGCCGCATATTTTACATCACTGTATTTTAAGAAGTTCTTATTTAAGAATTTTATTGAACACCGTAGACTAGCGCCTTACAGGGCTAATGGAAATCAATCAGAAAGGCATATTAGAAACATATCTACATTATTACGTAGTTTCTATCATAACTGTCATAGTAATTGGGATAATGACCTAGGCTATATACAATTAAGTTTAAAACACCGCCCATAATGAAAGCACTGGTTTTGCTGCCTTTGATTTAATGTTTAATCATTCCTGTAATAATGCTTTATCTAATTTATGGAAGCTAAATGATCTAATTGGTGAGAATTTGTCCAAGGAAACTGTTTGTAAACAATTTAAAGAGAGCTGTGGTCAATGTAAAAAGGAGTATAGCACATAACAGTAATAGACAAAAGTACTCAGAGCAAAATGTAAAACATCCCTTTAAGTTGCATTCCTTAGTATGGATAAGAACCCACTATTTAAGCAATAAGGTAGAAAAGTTTTGTGCAAAATTAGCACCAAAATATGTAGGAATTTATAGAATTCTATATTTTTTAAGCCCTGTAACTTGTATTGTACAACACACTGAAAATGTTTTGAATGTAAAAAAGGTTCATATTGTAGATTTAAAATTAAATTAAGACCTGTTCTGTATAAAAAAAAACTTTGTAGCATCCCTAGCTTAAGGAACCACTTGCTGCCAAATTTAAAAGATAAGATAAAATCCAGGAAGTTAATTGTTTGGTGAATTCTTAACGAATGTGTCAAGGGAAATAAAATATAGAAAAAGAATTTGTAAATAGACTTTGTATAAAGAAATGAGACAGAGTTGATCCTGTTTGTAATATAGGAAACAAATATGAAAAGTTGTGTCTGTCTTTTGTATGTATGTCAAAATATTGAAGTTTGAATTTTGTGGATATATTTGAAGTGTTAAAATTCATGTAGATGTAAGATGTATAGGATGTTGTATGTAAATATGTATATTAAGAGTGATGAGTAGTAATAAGAAATGTGAGACTTAGCTTCTCGTGAGGGGACGTTTTCATTCCAAAGTATTCGATCCATATTGGTAACTTGTCCGCAAGTCTCAGGGTATTTAATGGCAAAACACTATACACAAAACACTGGTATGAATGCAAAAAAGAAGTATGAATGTGGCGCCTATATAACAAAACACTACACTACACTTGTTCACGATTTAATCGCCTTAAATGTCCTTATTCTTGCAACGACCCGCAAATTCTAAAACGCTGCAACGTGCACTGCATGAAAATAGTTTGCCTAAATTGATTTTCTATTTTTGGTCCCTAAGCGAGCAGTCATAGAACTGCATTGGCATGCGATCTAGCGGATTTGATAGGAAACTTTTGAAACCCCGCGCTATCGTATTGTTATGGTTGAATTTGAATTTATGTAATGAATAAAAGGTTGAATTAAGTTTGTTATTTAGAATATGTTTAAAGTAATTAGGTTGCGAAATCAAAACAGGGGGGATATTCTGTACCGTAAATTAGTTAATTAAATTTCATACAATGTAAATTTCGCAACCTAATCAGCCAGTATTATATAATATTATTTTACATCCAATGTTCCGGAACTAAATTATTGGGCGGAGTAACTACCTAATTGGCACGCGTATGAATTTTTTCTTCTAACCCTTTGTAGCAGCCCAACTACGTAACCGATCAGACCTCGCGCGCTTTGTCCGTAAGTAAAATTTATCTTTTCGTATTATTAAATTAGCCCTTTGATGCCAAACGTATAAAATGAATGTAACGTAAAGTAAATATGTGAATAGTAAAGTAACTTACCCTTGAAGATCTTTTATTTGCTTGATGGAGATAGATAAAAGGTTGTGGCGTCGTCCTTATGGCGACGAGCACGTTGTTATAAATTGTAATTTGTATCATTAAATGGCTAATACCGTCGCGAATTTGTTTTAGGCGAGTTTACGTAGCTGATGTATTTCACGTGTTGTTTGAATAGATGGCTACCACTTCCCAACATCTACTCCTCTTCTAGAAGTAACCGTTCTTAGACTACAGCTTCAATGTCTCGTGCCAAGACGCCGATACCCGGGTTGTGAGTCTACCTATTGTGAAGGGAAGTGAAATATTATTGTTTTGTAAAGTAAAACGTCGTACGCATAATTCAATAGAACATTGGATATTTTAGGCCCACCTAGAAGATATACTTTTAGTTATTACATTCTAATTGGCAGCAACGTGGCAATACATATTTTTCATTTACCATCTAAAAAAGTGGTGCTTGTAAGTTTAGTAAATTAAATTGAACTTATAAGTAAACTTTGCATTTCTAGTATTTATTACTACGACCTCAGAAGTCACCACCCACATGTGTTATCGTCATACGGTACACATCTACTCAAGTACAGCATTTCTAAGGAGGTAAATAAGTACCAATTACGTAAAATGTTTATTATTAACCCCTACCCTTTACGTATATTATCGGATTTATAAATAAAATAGTAGAACTGTTGCAAAGCTATTGCAGTATCTTTACACTATCAAGTGCACCTTTGTTTACCAGGCAGTATTTAAGATGAAGGTTTCAAATTTTGTGACATAATTATTTTTCTTTTTATTGCGCGCGATGACCTGCACTGTGGTGATGTAACTTACATTGTTGTTTTTTCTTGGGTGATCAACCTGACCTGCCTATTTTCCATCAGCATTTAACTTCAGCATAACGTAAACAATCATCTTGTAACATGGTCAAAATAGCTAATTAACACTTTCAAAAATTAAAGAAAATCACCCGTTTCAGAAATATGGTGTTTAATTGTAAAAATGTCACTTTTAGATAATATAATTTTTTATACAAGAGCAACGTGTCATAAAAATAGAATGTGTACTTTAGATATTGTTAAACAAGGATATTTATAATATCCAGAGTATTTCCATGCATGTCGACATTGAAAGCTACTAACACCAACTCTTCAAAATGTTTGTGGGACACAACTGAGATTTTATTCTGAATCATTAATGAATTTCTGGAATCGCTTCAATTGTTCACGTCAACTAGAAGGAAGGTGAACCTGAGTCATGCTATTAATCTGTATTCCAGGAAAGGAGAGTTTTAGCGTGGAATGACATGCACCGGTAATGTATTCAGAAAATCGCTTCAATTGTTCTCGTCAACTAGAAGGAAGGTGAACCTGAGTCATGCTATTAATCTGTATTCCAGGAAAGGAGAGTTTTAGCGTGGAATGACATGCTCCGGTAATGTATTTAGAAAATCGCTTTAATGGTTCTCGTCAACTAGAAGTAAGGTGAACCTGAGTCATGCTATTAATCTGTATTCCAGGAAAGGAGAGTTTTAGCGTGGAATGACATGCACCGGTAATGTATTTAGAAAATCGCTTTAATTGTTCTCGTCAACTAGAAGTAAGGTGAACCTGAGTCATGCTATTAATCTGTATTCCAGGAAAGGAGAGTTTTAGCGTGGAATGACATGCACCGGTAATGTATTTAGAAAATCGCTTCAATTGTTCTCGTCAACTAGAAGGAAGGTGAACCTGAGTCATGCTATTAATCTGTATTCCAGGAAAGGAGAGCCTTAGCTTTGAATGACATGCACCGGTAATGTATTTAGAAAATCGCTTCAATTGTTCTCGTCAACTAGAAGGAAGGTGAACCTGAGTCATGCTATTAATCTGTATTCCAGGAAAGGAGAGTTTTAGCGTTGAATGACATGCTCCGGTAATGTATTTAGAAAATCGCTTCAATTGTTCTCGTCAACTAGAAGGAAGGTGAACCTGAGTCATGCTATTAATCTGTATTCCAGGAAAGGAGAGCCTTAGCTTTGAATGACATGCACCGGTAATGTATTTAGAAAATCGCTTTAATTGTTCTCGTCAACTAGAAGGAAGGTGAACCTGAGTCATGCTATTAATCTGTATTCCAGGAAAGGAGATTCTTAACGTTGAATGACATGCTCCGGTAATGTATTTAGAAAATCGCTTCAATTGTTCTCGTCAACTAGAAGGAAGGTGAACCTGAGTCATGCTATTAATCTGTATTCCAGGAAAGGAGAGTTTTAGCGTGGAATGACATGCTCCGGTAATTATTAAAAGAACAATGGAAGTACTGACTCAGTGTTATCGATAGCCCTGTAACAAGTCACACTCGCCACTTTATTAGAAGTGTGATAGAGTCAAGTTATGGCAGTCAGCACTGTGTTCGTTGTGTTCGCTTTTCTTGCTATCGTCTGTGTGTTGACGGCACCAGCCAACGTTAAAGATATCCTTAACACAGCGGCTGTTGAGTTCGCCAAACACCATGGTGGAATGTGTACCTGGGTTGATGGTTACTTGTAAGTAAAACTATATAAAACAAAACATAACAAACCATATGTCATCTATTTTTGAACATTTTCTTATTACTCTTCAAATAATCTCTCTCACCATTGCGATGTATAAGTAATATAATTGTTAGTGTTTTGGTTATTATCTAAGTAACCATTCTTCGCGAATGCTATTTTGAACTTAGGTCAGTTTGTCCTTAATTTACAAATATGATACAGTTGAATTTATGTTTAAAAGTATGAAATATACCCAGGAGGCTTTCCTTAAGGCAAAACTAGAAATATTTTGATAAAATTTTTATACTTTTAATACAGATAATTTAAAATAATATTCTTCTTGTGGTATCTCAATAGACAGAATCTATAGATATTAAAGCTTTTAAATATTGTGTTATTCACCTTTTTATTTTTTATTTTCTGAACACTAATAATAAATAAATTTGGTCTAAATGATAATTTAAATAAAATAATTGGTTTGGATAAATAAGTTCGATGTATATTATTTGACGTTTAATGTAATTTCCCAGTAATTGTTCTAAATTCAATGTTTACTTATAACCTGGTTTGAAATTCCCAACAGATAAATAATGCGAAATGGGCGTTAAATTAAAAGTGCACCTGTGGCACTTGCAGCCAACTAGTTTTACCTTGTAGTTGTAATGAGAATTAAAGTTATTTGATAAAGTTGCAAAGATTTATCATAATAGTAAACATGGCATTGTATAATCCCTTACCTTAAGAATAAATGTCACAGATACTATACAATAAGAAAATACGGTTTAAGAAAAATAATATAACCCAATTAGCTGTAGAACAAAATTTATTGGATTTATGGAAGAATTTAAAACGTTAGACATTAGTTATGGTTCTCATGGGTTCGATACGTTGAAAAGTTTTCATATTTTAGAGAAGTAATTGACAGAAATGGTTATAAATATAGAAATAATTATTAATTTTACTAACACAAAACAATAGAAACACTGTTTAAGAATTATATTCAATGATTCATTATAAAAGAGTAATACAATATGAAATGTCGCTAACATACTTAACGGTAAGGTTTTTATGGATTTATTCCTAGTAGGACAACTGAGATCAATTAATTACTTGAATTCGCACGTGTGAGATGTAATCACATAAGTCCATAAAAATTTGTGTTTAAGGCTATAAGAGTTGCAGTTGTTGGGGGGGGGGGATGGTTTAGAGTGTACAAGCTGAAATTTGCCCACGAAACTGGCAGTGAATCACACCAGTATCGTTTATCACTAACAAGTATTTAAAATAAATTCCATTGTCAAGGTACATTTGCTGTTATGTATTTTCATTATTTAGTGTTATTTTCAGAAAAAGCTTCTTTGTATATCTAGATGAAATTGTAGCAAAGCCTCTCCCCCCAGGTGCTGATGAAAGAATCCGTTTTCTCTATGTGTGTGCACGATAGATATACTGACAAAGTAGTTGACCTAGATTATTCAAATCCGGTAGGAATCTTTATTTTACCTCTACCAACTCTACTTATAATTTTTACACTTATTAAAAGTGTCCCTCACTCGTATATCTATAGACGCAATTCTACTTCACAATAAATTTAGTAATAGAAATTCTAAATTGGTTTATTGTTTTAATTTTTTTATACAAAAACCATATACTCGATAAATTTTAAGCCAAAGCTCTCTCCCATCTTAATATTACCTTCTCAACATTCTGATAAGTAGATAGTTATATACGAATACAAGTTGAAAATATTGGTGGTTTCTTATCTTCTGTTGAAATGAATTTATAAATACAATCTAATGTAATTTAGATTTGCTTTTCTTCGTTTGTTAGTTCCTAGTTTTAAATTTTTTCCTGGCAGGTTTAAAAAACAATTTATGTTTGTATTTTCTATGATTAAAATATTTTATATTATTACTACAAATATAGATACAAACGTAAAGGCGCCATGTGTTTTCTCTTACGAGACATATGTTTTGCAGGAAGATATTCTTATTGATTTACATATTTAAAGTAACAAACAGTTTTGCACTTTTGTGGGGTAAAATATTAAATGTAATAAATGAAAAATACTACTAAATATAAACCTCGTTACATAGGAAGTATTCATTTCTTCATTGAATATGTGACTGTTACATTACCCTTATTTATAACCCTGTTAGCATCTGGAGATAACGCTGAATAAACAAAATATTAACGGGGTATATTGTAAAGATGAATCTTATGAAAGTGTGAACTACCTTATACTACGTCTTCAAGGAAACAATAATGTGAAATGTTTAACATTTCTGTTAGCCCTTTTCTCGTGTTTTCTTTGTTTGAAATGAAATAAATAACAAAGATTACAAGTAACAAGAAACGGAAACTTTGTTTAGCATAATGTAATGAACTAGAATGATTTTGGAACGGAGGTAGCTACACGTTATATGCCACCTAGTAAAGCAGTCAGTAAAGTGACCTAAACGGAACAAACAGAACCGCAACGAATCAAAAATAATTTAATATAACCTACCCGAACCTAACTTAAACTAACCTATACCCAAACTTAACCTAACCAAACCTAACTTATTGCAACATAATATAATATAGCATAATTAACTCAAGCCTAACCTAAATTACGTAACATAATTCATAAGCTAACAAATCATAACATAACTAAACTTTACCTAACGTAACATAACGTAACCTATACAACCTAATCTAAACTAATATAAAATAAAGTAACGAAACCTAACCTAAACTAACTTAACCACAACTAACCTTATCTTATCTAACGTAGCTTAATCTAAACTAACCTATTCTATCTAACGTAAACAGACCTAAACTTTCATAACCTAACTGAACCGAAGCAAATATAACTTACGTAACCTAACGTTAACTAACCCAACCTAACCTAAGCTACCGTAGCCAAAACTTACATAACCTTACATAATCTATACTAACCTATCCTAAGATATCCAGAAAAAACCGAACTGAATTAAATTTAGTATAACCGAACCTACGCTAACCTCCCGTAAGCTAACTTAACCCATCCTAACATATCCTAAACTAAACCTAACTTAAGTGAACTGAACCCAATTCAACCGAACCCAACTGAATCCAATCCAATCCTAGCTTAGAGAAGGAACATTACAAACTTAGGAAAACCCCGTTGCCTATAGATGAATCACATGTTCTGGCACAATTAAAAATTTAGTTAAAACAGTTATTAAAAACTTTTTGATCCAGCGAAAGTATAGCTGACCGATTCTAGTTGTATGAGAGGGTTAAAGGACCTGTCACCAAATAAATTTTAATAACTGCAGAAAAGCAAATCTTTTAGTCTCGCCATTGATGCAGCGATTCACATTACATCTACTTCTAAATTCATTTTTTTTAATAGTTGTCTGGAAATGGTGGCGTAAAAGAAAATATTTTAGGTATGGGTTGGAATCCAATAAGTTGGAAAACACGTCGTAGCTAAATTCTTAATGATCACATCATTGACACGAAGAAAATATCTTCTCTTCTGACGGATAGTTGTCAATCAATGACAGGCCTAAATGTACAAATGACAAAGTTTCCCCTGCATCAAGAAAGTCTTGCCGATAGGTTCGGCGAAAAGTTTTAGTAACTGTGAAAACATATTTATTGTTTTCATAAATTATAAATACAATTATTTTCGTTACAATTATACATTTTATCATGTTAAAGGAATTAATGCGTTTAATGTGTGTGTGTTTGTTAACAAAACTTTGACGGAAATGCAAGGACACAATAAATAGTCAACTAAATTATGAATTAGGTTCTTATGTACATTGCAGAAGGATTGATTCATTATTCTAAGCCTCTTTCAGGTTTGGTGATTTCATAAAATATCAGGATTCATTTCGTCTGGTTAAAAATCCAGGTGTAATAAAAACCGGTAGTGACTTTCACCTGTCCGTGTTTGGGTAACAAGTTAGAGACTTGAAAATATAAAATAGGATGAAACAGTAAGTTTTATACCTTGACAGCATGTGTGGAAACGATTTTGTGCACATTTGCATCCTCTTATGTCTGTGGGTTAATTTTTAATAAATTAAGGTATGTAAAAAATAAGGAAATAACCAGACTTACAATTGAAAATTTTTAAACTATGTTAAGATAACATAGTAACTAACTACGGATTCATTACCCCTAAATTAAATCATGGTTCAGAACTTATTAACTCTTTTTATCTTGCTCAAATCATCTTTGGAAACTTGCCAGAGGAATTAAAAATGGAGAGTGAAAGTGTGGCTGTCTACAAACAGACATTGAGTCGATGGTTGTACCGCATTGGCTGGGAGGCTGCTGAGAGGCTGTTGCGTTCTCCTTCTTTTTAACACAATTTTATTTTCTTTTTAGTATAATTACTAGTAATATGTCAGCATCGCATATTCTTACGGATACTCCAAACTTGGTAATCTAATTATTCTAAATAGTACAAAGTTATTATATACTTTAGAATATATTTATATTAGTTAACTTTTTTTAAATTATAAACCTACAATGTATATTTAATTAGGTACCCTGTGTAAGAAGTTTTTGATTTTTGATTTTTAGATTAATGTGTGCAACTGTTCCGTTGAACTCTCCCCGCTCACAGACCTACAGTCTTTGCGGGGATTATTCCTGTATTTTAATTTGTATTTCTAAAGTGTGCATTTGTTTAAGGAATAAATGTTGATTTGATTTGAGATTAACCATCATCTTACAGCTTCCTAATATTGGCGCAATACTCCAAGAATGCAACATATTCATAACTTCAACGATAATAATATAAGAATACGAAAAAAGCAACATTGTAACTCTTTTACTAACACACACACACACACACACACACACACACACACACACACACACACATATATATATATATCGACGCCTCCGAATAAGAACATCGTAACTCAAATTTTATGTTTTTTTATATTTTTACTATAAACAATGGAGAAGAAAATCTTCTATTTTATGTATAAATTCTGTGTTAAAACTGCTTTTTGTCTTTAAATTAATCAATAAAAATAAAACATCGTATCTTTTCTAACAATTCTATGTTTCCCAATAATAACATCGTATCTTGAGATACAATGATTTTATTGGGATGTTTTGTAGTTTCATGGTAAATTTACAACATTTCAAAACAATGTGACGTTATGTTTGTAACATTTCAAGGCATTAGTTTAAAAACATAATGTTCTTGTTGTTCTATAAAATGAGCTATTCTTATAAAAGTTATTTTGGAACTCATGAGTTGCCTCACTGATTATTTAAATCAACTGTTCAATGTCAGAAAATAGTAATATTAGCATCTTTGTGTAGTAGTCAGCTGAATCAAATAAATATATTATTCCAGTTCAAAAACACCTCTATTAAAGTATGCAAAAAACTGTACTTAGATACATTAAGCATAACTGATATGTGGGGTAGGACAGCGTTCAATAAACTGGAAAAGTCTGATGAAGTTACAGTAACCCCAGATAAAAGGGGGAAACACACTAAAGAAAGAAATAAAGAAAGAAATACATTTATTTCCAGCCATAAGCAATACATTGAACATCCATAGTAACTATGTATAGAAATGAGATCCTCGCATGGGTCGTAACCTGTGCGCGAGAATCGAGTCCAATCAGTCCACATTCAGTAACTAAGTGATATATCAACAATTAGCAGCAATTTTACACATTCTCTGATTAAAGTGGAAATAACAGAAGCAATATATGTGGCCGCACAGACTGTGGCTCTAACTATAGCAAGGCACAAATATGTATTAAAACTGTAAACCATATGGGGCATAAATCGTTTGACCTGCGTAACTCATTTCCAAATAGCAAACATTCCACGCACGATTGATTTCATAAACAGAAACAAACACAAGGTTTACCTAGTACCACCTAATTTGCGAATACACCCATCCTTTCTAGAGGTCACACACATGCCAACTCACACACACACACACACACACACACACACACACACACACACACACACACACACACACACACACACGCACACACACACGCGCACGCACGCACGCATACACACAGACAGACACACATACACAGACACAAGCGCAATTACATGCACGCAAACAGGCACACACACACAAAACAGGCTGACACAGACAAACAGACACCCACACACAAAACCGAGATACGTAAGTACCCGGCATTTAAGTTGCCCTGTAAGTGGACTTAAAGAGATTATCTATCCCTGTTCTACCTAATTCTACTAGCCAATTATTAACTATTTTCTTATAGGAATAGTAACTGCATGGACCGGGGGTTTTCATTTGGTGGGGTAATTTTGAGAAAACAGTACTAGCTATATAATAAGTGTCTGTAAAATTTATGGATTTATTGATTCTTGGTGTTATAATACCCGAGTTAATCTGAGTTCTTGTAACGTACGGGTGGTTGGTTTTTTTGAAAATATTTTCTTGATTTTTAAAAATATATAAGATTATTGTTCTTGCATATAACTGAGTTATATTAAAAACCTTGAACTCATTAAATAATAATTCAGATGGAGTAACTAGTTGGTTTTTGTAATGCCGCTTTCATAATGGCTTTCTGTGAAGTATGTAATGGTAGAAGAATAGTTTTATATGCTCCGCCCCAAGCAATGATACCAAATTGTAATAATGATTGTACATATGCGTGATAAACTGTTTTCATCAGAGCTGGTGTTAATATTTTATTAAGAACAGAAAATATATAAATAAACTTTCTCAATCTGTTCTTTAACAATTGCACATGAGCTGTCCACTTAAGTCTACTATCAAATATTACACCGAGGTACTTGTAATCTGACACTCTTTCAACAGTTTCGCAGCCACAATCATTTCTGGCCTGCACAAGTATGGAGTTTCAAGGTAAGGTTCACAGGATCTCCGTCAGCTCTCAATGATATTGCCATACACTTGGTTTTATGTAAATTGACCGTGAGCTGATTTTGGTCAAACCATTGCTTGACAGTGCGCAGCCCCCGCTCCGCCGCTCCATATGCTTCCCCCCAGCTGGATCCCTCAAACAACAAGGCTGTGTCATCTGCATATAGAAAGATCTGGCCATCTAAAAGGTTAATTTTACCAATATTGTTTATATAAATTAGAAACAAAAGTGGTCCTAATGTACTACCTTGAATAACACCATATTCAACCTGTTTTGTTAAACTGTGATTGCCTAAAATTGAGACAACCTGATATCTCTCGCTTAGGTAATTTTTAAAACCATTCCAAAGTCGTACCTCTAACACCTATACAAACTAATTTTTTTACTAGTAACTCTCTATTGACTGTGTCAAAGGCTTTGGCTAGATCTATGAATACTATTAATACTTTCTTATTACGCCCAACTGCATCATGAATTTTTTTTGTAAATGAAAATAAGTTATCATTCAGGTTTTTATCACTCCGAAAGCCAAATTGGTTTCCATACAGAAATCCATGATTCGTCACGTAATTTTGAAATTGTTTTCTAACACACTTTTCTAAAATCTTGGCGAGGGACACTTGCAAGAGTGATAGGCCTGAAACTAATGCACTGATTTTTTGGACCTCCTTTATATATTGGGATGACTTTTCCACTTTTAAACGCGACCGGATAAATACCTTGTCTAAAACTATTATTTATTACGTGTGAAAGTGGAAATTTAAGAACTTGGATGTTTTCTTTTATAGACCAAACTGGTAGGTCGTCCAGCCCAGGGGCGGACCCACCTCGCATGTCTTGTACTACTTTTACAATATCCTGCTCAGTGACAGGTTCCAGCTGAAATACAGAGTCCACCCTGTGCATGTCGTCGTCTACTACACACTCGGCCACAGGAGGGACAGCGCTGGCCAGATCAGCTCCCACTCCTACATAATACTCATTAAAAGTATTCGCCACATTGATAATGTCTGAGTTCAAGATATTATTCTTGTTCGATAAAAATTGTTCAATCGGAAAATGGTCTTTTTTAGTCACAGTGCCTGTAATTTCTCCAATGTTTTTCCACAGTAATTTGCTATTGTTTCCCGCTTTACAGATATTCCTCCTGTAGTATTGGCACTTTGCATTTTTAATTGTTTTATTTAAGATATTTCTATAGTTTTTGAAGTTTTTAAGTAGCACTGTATTAAATGGTTCTCTTTTGCAGCGTTGACTTAATTTATCTCTAAATCTAATCGACTTAGCGTGGTAAGCGGATTATAAAGCCATTCTATTAAACAAAGTGTAAGAAATCACATTGAATCTTTTAAAAGTGTCGAAACCCACTATATAAAAAAGGAAAGTAAGCGACAGTATCTTGAGCAAGGATTGAGCATCCCAAAAATGTATCGGCTATACCAGAAATGGATAAAAGACCAAGGTGGAGAAAGTGCAACAATCAGGCAATATACTGATATATTTAATTCAGAATTCAATCTGGGCTTTTTTGTTCCCAAGAAGGACCAGTGTGAGTTATGTAATGCTTTTGAATTGTGTGATGCAGGAAAAAAAGAATAAATTGCTAAAGAAATAGAACTCCACTTGAAAACAAAAATGCTGTACGAGAAATGAAATATAGAGATAAGGAAATAGCACAAAGTTACAAGTCAGTAAGTGTAGCTGTCTTTGACTTGCAGAAGACCTTGAACATCCCTCAATCCGATGTAAGTATATTTTATTACAAGAGAAAGTACGCTTGTTACAATTTCACAATTTTTGATATTGGTAATAACAAAGGATACAGCAACTTCTGGCATGAATAAATAGGGAAAAAAGGTTCCAATGAACTTGCTAGCTTCGTTATGGATTTGATCTTGTCTAGAGTAAAAGATGGTGTCAAGGAATTTATTTTTTACTCCGATAACTGCCCTGGCCAAAAGAGAAATCGTATCATGTACAGTATGTATTCAGCTATGGCGGAAAACTGAGTGTAACGATCACTCATCGTTTTTTAGAAAAAGGGCACATACAGAATGAAGATGATTCTAAGCATGCACTAATTGAGAGGAGGAGCAAGATCCAAACCATTTATGTTCCTGAACAATGGGTCATGCTCATACGGATGGCTAAGTCAAGTGGAGAAAAATATATTGTTAAAGAGGTATGTCAAAAAGACATTGTAAAATGTAAAGATCTGGTAACATTTGATAACAGGAACTGGCAGATTGATATAAATGGAGAAAAAATTAAGTGGAACTGTATAAAGGAAGTTCATATGGAAAGGATAACCCTACAACACTGACTTTAAAATATAACCATACTGAGGAGACATGCTTTGTACTTGATCTGTACCATAAGCACACTGGAAGCAGAAGAAATATTGAAGACTTAGTTTTAGGACCTGCTTACAAGTCTAAGTTAGCAATAACAACTTCAAAATATAAAGATCTTTTATCTTTGTGCAATGGTACGCAAATTACAGTAATGTACCAACATTGTTATAGAAAACTAAAACATAGCAAGACCACCACAAGTGTAGAAAGTGATTGTGAATAGAGTTGTATTTATGAATACTAAATATTGTGTATTTTTTGTATTTCAATTTAAAACAGTTTTATGTTTCTATAAGGTTTAAATATAGTTTGAAGTAGTAATTTGAGCTGTTTTAAAGCATAAAAACTACTGTATTCTGCATGTTGTATGTAATATAAATCACAATTTGTTTCTTAGTAGTAAAAAAATGATAGCTTTATATAGTTTTAATCATGAAAATGTTTCTTTAATAAATAAAATGAACAGTTTTTTTCTAAAACAGTAACTTTTACTTATTTTATTACCCGAGTCAAAACTGTGAAGATGAAATTTCTTCCATATAAGAACATCTTAACTCAAGATACGACGTTCTTATTTGGTAAACTGTGAGTAGAAGATAAAATTTCTTCCATATAAGAAACACCTTAACTCAAGATACGATGTTCTTATTTGGAAAACTGTGAGTATAAAAAATCGTAACTCAGTAAACAATCTAAATAATAAAAATTCTTCATGCACAATACTACTAAAATGTGTGTAATCATAAGTGTATTTATCAATATAAAATTCATTACTTTAGAGAGAATAGTCTGGGCTAAGGGATTTTCTATAACTTTCAAACTGCTCTCCTGAAAAATTTCAGATTTTGAGATACGATGTTCTTATTCGGAGACGTCGATATATATATATATATATATATATATATATATATATATATATATACAGGGTGAGTGGCTCTTGGTGTGACAAAATTTTTTGGGTTATAACGCAATGTAAATGTGATACAATGGCGGTTATAAAAAAGTCTATTAAATATCTTTAGTAATGCTCAAAAATTATGTTTATTATACCGTCCTATGACTACTCAGTGTTAACTTTTAACCTATACTGATTTTTTTAATGGCAAAACACCTAAACAAATGGTATGGCATATCTTGTTTTATGAGGCAGTTTTATAAAACATAACAATTAAGTACAGTTGTAATTAAATTGTTTTAATCTTTTTGTAGCTTGCGTGTTTTTTAATATTCAAACCAATAAAATTAGGTAACCGAATACTTAACTACGGTCATATGGCATACCATTTTAAAGCCTATTAAATGGCAAAGTTTTTAATATCACTTGACACATTCTTGTGTACAGGGTGTGGTAAAACGATGGGGTTCAATGATATTTCAGTTTTTCTGAAACTTAGCAACTTTGCCATTTGAATCGACCTGAAGCATAATTTTCTTTTCTTACTGTTTGAACCGATAACTTTTTCAAATTTAAAATTTAACGGAGAATATAAAAATGATGTAGTTTGCTCACATATGTCTATACGTTGCTGAGAAATATCAGATTTACGTTCAAAAACACGCGTTTTTTTTAGAAAAACTGAAAATAATTCATTTCAGACCTAATTTTTGGAGTTAGACTTTTTTATAACCGCCATTGTATCACATTTACATTGCGTTATAACCCAAAAAATTTTGTCTCACCAAGAGCCACTCACCCTGTATATATAATGTTAATGCATGTATTATATGTTAAATTTAAATTTCCCTACAGTACTTATGAACTAGACACAACACTTGATGTATAATAAGTTTTCCTTTATTCCTTCCAACTATTTTAATAAAGTTTATTTTTTTAACACATTATTTTATTTATCATATACTAGGTTTTTACTGATATTTGTGTATCTTAGATCAAACTTTACACATTTCTCTAAAGAGCCAAACTGTTTGCCATAACTTATGAAACTCTGTTATTTTAAAAGGTCTTTTTGAAAATGTAATAAATTATATTATGCTTGTACTAGTCATATAACTAACGTGACCACTTCTGTTTCAGCATGTGCTCACTAACGAGTGATTCGGGAGAAAACACTTCTTCATTGAATCTAAGCATCCACACCGAGATGTAGACATACACTATGTTATCGCCCGTTCGGAGTTCAACAAATATGCGGAAAGTTATTTTATGTCACTGTTTATATGCTAAAATAAAGAAGAAGGATTAATATTAATATCACCCTTGATATTTGATATCAACATTGTTGTTTAATTGTTAAAGTCTTATGTATTATGATGTATTTAAACATATTTTACTTGCATTTATTACGTAGAATGTATTATCCTTGAACCAATTTGTTTACCCCATTAGAATACATTTTTAATTATTTCAATATGTGCCATATTTTTGAAGTTCCATCTTTGAGTGTTTGTTTAGATCACGTGACTGCTCATAAAAATCTTAACCCTGTATTAAAGTACAATCTCACATTATTCAGTCCTATCAGGCTTATATTGCCCAAAAGTTTAAAATAAATGACATTTACGTAAACATTAATTCCTACGAACTTTCATCATATATTCCAATGTATTTCGATGCTGCAAAATGTTTACGTAAGGATGCTGTTCCATGTACCAGATTTTCCAAACTGTTCAACTGTTTTAATATTAAATATCCTTTGTATAAAATTATAAAATTGTCTAATTTTAATATCCTAAGTAAATATAATAAGATTTTGATGGGTTTCGAAATAACTGACCTGTCCAAAATGAAAGGGTGACAGCTCAATCATTTTTATTAGCGCGGCGCATTGGATGGTTACTCAAAATAAACATGTGTACGGATAAAATTAATACACAAATAACTAACCTCTGACCAATCTGTCTACAATGCCAACTGAATAAATATAATACACTTTACCTGTACGTTATGTTGGATGGAGTCGATATGTGGATCGGTAATTTTTACTGTTCTATTTTTATATTTGTTTCTTTAGAACTTTAAATTGCGTGATTTCAAGGTTTAATTTAGCTCTTAGTAGCCACATTTCAGAAAAAATATTTACCATTGTGTAACACGTAACTCTATTGATAAAAAAGAATAAAGGTGAAATAAAGGAAATCAAAATAATTGTTTCCTTTAATATTAGCGTCCAAATGATAAAACAGGTATACTTTTTTAATACACTCATTTTAAATAAAGCACTGATATATTGTTTAGTTTAGTGTCGTTAAAACATGAACACCGTTACTTATAGATTTCATCTTATCGATCATTCTATTTAAAAATTGAGGATTTCTCCCCACCCTCCAAACTATAAAAGAGTAAGATAAGCTGGTATATCCTCAAAATAATTCTCATGTGATATATATCAAAGAAAATTTTAAAATTCTCTATCATTAAAAAGTAGCTTGATACTTTTTGTGATATCCTGTACTTAGCTACCTATTTTCGATGATAGGTAATTTTATTTGATATTATTTTTTATTTAACTGATTTCTTACAATAGATACTAATTTTTATCTCTACATGAGATAGCAAGACTTACCCAGAATATTAACTTTGAAATATTTATTATGGATTTGAGATAATTTTATCGAATCTCAATTGTATTCTAATTGTATTTAAAGACTGTATTATCTTCAAAGATGTCCTTCCCTGAATATTTTAATATTAGTAGTGACATACACATAAATTTAGCAATTGCATTGAAATAAACTATTATATAATATTGAAATATTTCTATAAATTTATTATCTATCCTCACGTATACATTAGATGCAGACCTATTACGTTTAGGTTAGCAATATTGCTATACTTATGTCTAATATTCTTAAAAGTTATTTAAAGGAAACTGAAGGAATTCAAACTAAAACCTTCTAGAAAATGTAAACATTATGTACCGTTATTAACTACATACATACCTTAGAACGCTCGTTGAGTTGATTATGTATATATACATACACACGTTATGTTATGGAATTCGATTCATCTAATTTCATTTGTTACTTTAAAATTAAATATAAACATTTAGTTCTTATTTAACGTAGTATACCGTGTTTAGATATTTTTAATCTTATATCTTATATTATTAACATCATAAACGGAAGATAAATAAATAATATGCACATACTCTATTTATTTGAAAACACACTTTGGTATGTATACGTGTACAACTCTTGACGATGTGGTAGAGTTTATATGTGTTATTCTTGTTAAACAACTACAAGTTCTGAGATTTACTGTACAGTAGTAGTTACAGCTTTGCCGATCACTCTGCTGTAATTTAAAATTTAATTGCATTAATAATTTCAAAATATTTCGGTAGTGCAAGTTGCATTTAAACATATACAACTACTATAACGATTGTGTTACTTATCAAAGAACCCACGAGTTAATGCATTAATAATTTCAAAATATTTCGGTAGTACAAGTTGCATTTAAACATATACAACTACTATAACGATTGTGTTACTTATCAAAGAACCCACGAGTTAATTGCATTAATAATTTCAAAATATTTCGGTAGTAAAAGTTGCATTTAAACATATACAACTACTATAACGATTGTGTTACTTATCAAAGAACCCACGAGTTAATTGCTAAATAATTGATTTTTTTTAATCAACAACATGCAAAAAGTTTGAAATCTGAGGTGGTAAAAAAGTACAGTAATTCATTTGTAAAGCGAAGGATTATAACTTGATTTAATTATAATACAGTAACTACTGAACAGATAATGTATTGTTTTGGTTTACCTTTACTTAACTAAATATCTTACTGGAAAACAATTTGAACCAAAAAGCCGTGACCAAAAGAGTCGCGTTTTCTGTGTCAATTGATAATTTGTTGGACTATCCGAGAGTTCTTTGGCAGGCAGAATTCTCATATTTATTTTTAAGCACCAAAATGAACAAGCAAAAAGTCGCTTTTGTATTTAATGTGGTGATATATCAGCATAATGGGGGAATATTGATCTGCTAACTTGAGTCCAAACTTTTGCCTTTCATTATTATTTTACAAAACGAAAACAACACTGTCAACAGCACACACAATAGTGCTGATGGTTGAATTTTTAACGGTGGTTTTGTTACGGTGGAAATTTAAAACTCCACAGAAATATCAGGCAAAAAACCAAGCTAAGAAAACCCAAAAGGTATATTCTGGGACTTGGTGATCCCAACAAACACAAACTGAGCCTAGGCATAGTGGAGAAAACTACGTTACCGGGTTGTATTTATGGTTTCCCCTAATTTTGTCTGTGAAGCGGAGAACCAGCACATATCTGATGGTGCAAGCGTTGACTGCATGTTCTATCAGATGGGAAATATGTATCCTGGGTATTGATTCTTTTAAATTAGTGTTCCGTTGGGACAGAGTGTGGATCTGACCTCTGGCTTACTGACATCTATTTGAGTCACTTTCGATTCTCAAGCAATCCAAGGGATGAACACTGTATTGTTTTTTTGAGGAAACAATAAATGGGGTAGTAAACCTTGAGGTTCATTAGGGTGGAGATTGTTTCAAGTTATACTCTTCGAAAAATAATGCAAAAAACAACCTCACTTAAAACAAGGAATAAATAATTAGGCTCTACTAATATAAGTAAACTGTGATCTACAAAATTTACTTTCTTGGAAACTAAAAATAACTGTGACGTTCCACGTATTGTGCAGCATTGGTTTTTATAAACCAATATTTGTCATTTGGTTGTGTGTGGGTTTTCGACAGCACTCATCAAGAAAGGCAAAGTTCATTGCAAATCAGTGATAGTAGTAATGGAGGACAACATTTTTATTGTATATGGTAATAGTGTCTTACACGGCAGAAGAACTGGCCTTTGAGGTCTCTTGCAGTACTTCTGGGCAGCATAAATCTGGTCATAGTAACGTTCTACAGCACACTAGTTACTAAGGTTAGTTTACTTTCAAATAAGTGGCAAGAAACATCATTATTGCATAGTTTATTATTATATACTATTATTATCCCTAGAGATTCCAATATTTTGATCTCTTATTGAGGAATGACTCGAATAATTTTACAAGCAGTTTTTGTTTTGTTCATTTCCACAATTAATTTAGGTTATGAAATCTGATCACACAAACGAAAAGTTTATAGCTAATATATTGGACACCAAGATTACTACGAGGCTTCTGATTACCGTACTCTCTTCCCTTAAGACTACGATTGAAACCTAATGCAACGATATCGTTGACTTTAACTTGTGGTAACTCGTTTCTATTTTTTGTAAACTTTATCAGATAAACTGGTGAGTTTTATATAGTATAAATAATTGTTAAGATACTAAGTTTTCTGTGTTTATGGAACTATCTGTTTAAGCTCTAATATGTTCGCAATCTCTTATTAGTCAATGTGCAGTATGAAGCACCTTATACAACACAGGCATAATAAAGACGAAAGAGGACTGTCATATTCTACATTACACTATTAAATATAATCTTATTTCAGAGCATGATTTAACTAAGAATAAGTTTATGGTTCATATTAGATTTCATATCAGTATATATTAGAGGTTCATTAAACGGTTGTATATGTATTAACTTATACAGTAAAAGAAGCCTGGAATAAAATAAATAAAAATGTTTTGTATATTTGTTTGCTACTACAGTAACCGAAAACTTAAGTGTGTATGAGTCGACTAGATTGTCACATGCTTCATTAATTCTCTCTCCACCCTTCCGAAACCTCTGTCTGCGGGCAATAAGGTGTGCCCACGGAGTGGAAAATACAAAGTAATGTTTTGGATGTGGGTAGTGTGTGATCTTTTTTCCAAAAAGTTCATTAGAGCATGAACAACAATGTTGTTCTTATTTTGTGCACCACACCCATCACAGAAAAGTCTCACGTTTTCTTTTCCATCTTCATTAATATTCTTCTCTAAAAAGTCTACTAGAGCTGAAGAGTTCTCGAGAGACCCTCTGTCTGCTTGATCCTCTGTCCAGCAGAAAAAAAGGACTTCTTAGTCGCTGGGTCAATACAACACAGATTATAAAATCCTATTTGTCGAAAATAATAGGCTTGCTTAATTGGGGTTTTGGGGAGTGAATGAACCTGTTGAAGGCCAAAACATATAGTCGTTGTCTTATCATCATCTTCTTTACAAAGTAGGTCGTAAAAAGCCTTTGCTCTCATTATGTGAACTCTCTTTTGTAACATTAACTTATATCGTTTCACTGCATTGTTCTCATTTCTTATTTGGAATGTGAGTCAGGTGCAATAGCTGCAGGTTTCAGATGCGGGAGATTTAAAAACTCACATTAAACTCTGAGAAAATGCGTTGAAACATTGATCTTGAAACTTGTAGTTCAGAAGAAACTGTACTGTTGTAAATCTTACGAAGTTTATTCTGTGTTAAATCATTGTGCAAGTAGATTCGGGCAGATTTTTTCCTGTTATAATATGATTCACTGCCCTTAAAGTTCCCTATGAATTCCAGCACACTTTCTTTCTTGGCTGCTGACTTCTTATTGATACGATCGCCTCCACTCCTCTCTTTTATATCTTTTCCAGATTTTACAATCTTGCAGATATTGTTTAACCGATTGTTTTTAAAACAAGTTAAGTGCATAAACTTTTTACGTACATACAGTACATTGTCTGCCCAACCTTAGTTGGTACTGTATATTGTACTTGAAATGTATGAGGCTTCGCCTTGCTACCTTCTTGTACATGACATTTTCCTCTCTGTTTAACATCTAATATGTGTACCCATCCAGCAATTTTGTTATGTTGAATTATCTTATTTTTACAGGAAAACAACAACTCACGAATATGAAGTGCATCAGGAGGACGAATTCTGCAGCATGAAAATAGTGTATTATTATGTTTACAACCCACAAACACATTAGAGCCTAAAGGTGCACTGTGACGTTTCTGTTTTAAACTTTTCCCTAAGATGTTCACTTTTCTGTCTCTTCCGGCTGCCTTTAGAACCTTCTTTAACTGTTGTAAGGCCTTCTCCATCAAAATCCATTTTGGTAAACTTTTGATTTACTTTAACTAAACAAAATAAACTGAGGATTCGCACCATAACAAACAAGGGAAGAAACAACACTAACCTCAAAACTACTAGTGAAGTCTAAATGATGACGTTGTCACGTGACCAAAATAAGAGGTTATGATTGGCTGAAATGACATGTTTGTTTCTGCTGGAGTTACACAGAGACACAAGTTTTCTTTTGCATGTCACACACGTTTGTGATTTTGTTTATACAAAATTAATAGGAAATGTTTGGTTTTGCTCAAATTGAAGTTTAAAAGTGGATTCCAATATTAAACATTAGTGGTAGCCACTGTATACCTGATATTTTTAAATTTTTGCATTTGTTTGGTTTTGCTTGCGCGCTCCTCGTATATCTGTATAAACAAGAGTTGATTTCACACAGAGCAATGTAAAAACTGATTCGTATTGTATCACTCCATGTACAAACATGAGATTGTTTCATACAATGGGTTTGTGGTGCTCTACAATTAGACGTGGCTTTATAACATCATATGGTACGTTTATTGGATATTGGATGTTGTCTGCTTCCATATTAAATTCATGATTAAAGTAACAATGTACAATCAAATATGGTTAACCATACTATATAAATTGTGTTATACTATAACGTTATAGCTTTACCTGTGTATAGAGAGACATAGTTCTTCTTTCTTTTACATATCTGGCGTTTTATATATTAAATAGGTACGAGTGTGCTGTTTTTATAAAATTTTATCCTTTACTTTTATCAACAAGACTTGTTACAGAGCTTCATTTTTAGATTGTGTTACTCAAATAATATGTCATCTGCTGATAAGTAGACTTAAGGCATTCAGTGAAAACAAACAGGTAGCCCTAAAACATCCGTCAATCTTTGTTTTCCGACCAATAGATCCGGTAACCGATTGTAGAAATATAGATTAGGCTTGATTGATCTTACTTCTGTGTACCCTATGTGGTTGTGTGACGTATCTTTAGCCCATTACAGTATAGACAATAAAAGGATTGGTACTGGATAAAGCCATCGAATGTACATATTCACTAAGCATTCACGAAACTTTTACCTGTATTGTATTTAATGATTGTCATGAAATTATAGCTTCCACCGATTAGCTTTTAAGATTAATCTTTGTGAACACCAATCTCACAAATGCACTGGTTTTTATATTTTATGTTGTGCTTGTGAAAAAGTTGGGACTAAACACAACGACGTCTTTAATTTATCTCCGTTCAAACCGCTCTTTACTCATATTATTTACAGTCCCACCTTTTGAAATTGTCCAAAATATAATGGAATTTCTTATGATTTTCGATCATATTACATCTCTATTTTAAAAAGTCTTAGGGCCTCTTACTGGTCTCCATCTACACTTTTATATCTGGATAGTTTGATGGAGAGACAACTAAATGTAAGAATATCTAATAAAATATTGAAATTCCAGCGTTGTAACAGATACGTATATCATTAAAATCTGTAAGTGACAAAGACAGTTAAATAGGATTACAGTTCACGAGTATCAGCCAGGATGGATAGACAAAATATTATTGCTGACCTTTAAACCCGAATGCAGTTTTTCATCTTCCTTTAACTTTGGTGATCATTTCGTTCAAAAATTATATTTTTAATATAAACGTTATAGGTATGCGGGAAGCCAAAGTGATTGGTTTTATAAAATATGTTATAGTATTTACAAAAAATACAAATTAATAAAATAATAACTGGTTGCTGTCTCATAGGCCTGTAGTACAAATCTGTCTGAAATATTACTGATACAGTACAGACTATTGAAACTAATACCTTTTATTTCCTGCCACATCATATGTACATTTAAAACTTTATAAAAGAACACATACAAATACATAAATACTACCTAGCAAATATAAATACATTATTTACATTATAAAGGATTTATTATTTATAAAGCATCGTACATTGTCATCAGTACAAATTGATTGTGAGAAATCTTCTAGACATTCTAGCTCCTTGTGAAAATCATCGCCCAATATTCTTTTCTCTCATTGGAACGTGTAGCGTTGGAAGGGATAGTTTGTATGTGGTTTCACCCAATAATGGTACCTATACCTTTTCGAATACTGACTGTAATGTGTTTTTCATGCAGAAATTGACTTTATAAGAACTATGATTAATTTAATTTGTGACTTTATTATTTTTAAAACTTCGTCAATACCGTCATCCATTTGAACACCAGCTCTTGCGAAGTGAACAGCTCAGCAGCAGCAACTTCAAGATGACTCACATGTTCAAGAAAATCGGAAAGCGAGCCTTTATAGGTGTTGCGAAGATAGGGAAAATACCCAGATCTCCAGGTGATGAAATGACGACGAAGAAGATCGCAGCCACTGCAGAAGCCCTTTATGAAGGCCACGAAGATACATATTAAGCTGTGGACCCTGATCCGGAATTAACTCCCCGGATTAAAGCACTGTTCTTGGACAGCGTCCCGGACTGGCCCACCCACGCCAAGAAGATGTTGGAGTTGGCGTTGGACGGGCTAGTCGCGGTTTTCTGCCATGTATGCTTTTGATTAAAAGTGACGACTGTGCCGACTGACATGTAGGACAGAGGTTCCTAATAGAAACTAAGGACACAAGGACATTAGATGGTATTTCGTTTATTCCGAAACATGTATCAGTATCCCCGTAAAATAGAACATAGCATCACCAGATTCCGAAATAATTATAAAATCACTAATACCATCACGCATAATAATAATACCGTAATGTGTTAAACAGGAATAAAGATGAGAGTAGCCCTGCCGTATCTTAAACTTCGGTGCAGTTATGAAAAGTAATTTATCCATCTCCTTGTTTCAAGTTTTTCTCGTAATGAAATTTATTGTAGCATTTTATGTAATTATTATTTAATCCCACCTGTCACTTACCAAGCTCGCATACAATATTCATTGTATATCTATATACTGTAATAAATGCACATTTTATCTATTCGTTACTATATGGACCATGGAATTAATTTGCATAAATATTTTTATATAATGCCTGTAATTCCCTGTAAAGTTTCGATAAATACTTCTCTGTTATGTGTCTTCTTTTGTATACCTGAACCAAAGACCGATTGGACCTCGGTTGCAGAATATGTCATGAGGCACGTGTGGCGTAATCTCATGCTTGACCAGTGTCTGACACCGGATTGAAAATTTTAATTATTTATCAAGTGTTGCAAGCCGCCCGAGACTTATTGACACGTATTTATTTAATTTTATATACTTATTAGGAATTTAATTTAGTAACACAGATATCTATATATTCTCTACTTTACAGAATGAATATATTCCTTTAAGATGGCGCTCTGAATTAACATATATTAAAGTGATTGATAATAATATCGGAGTTTTTATTTAAGTATGCGCAGTAACAAAACACTAAACATCTTAAATTTTTTGGTAAAATTAAACCACAAAAACCCACACAGGTTATTATACCTTAAAATCTTTCAAACTCAAGGCTAGGCTAAAAAGTTCAATATATTTTGCTAAACAACCAAAACCATTATACTAATCAGATAAATAAACTTTACACCACTTGGCATAAACGTGCTTCATTTAACGTGGTTAAAAGCAATTTACTTAATTACTATACCACTATCTGCAATCCTACATTGTGTGCCACTCCGGCTTTATTTTCCCGTTATAGCATATACAATATGTGGTGGCTTGATACCAGTGATAGTGAGTAACAGCTCTTACTCTTTGTAACACACATTTTCAGTTAACTTTTCTAAATACACGTAAACATTAAAGGCGTACAAAAACAATAATACAAATAATAATATGTAAATTAATCTTATAAATATTCAGCGATTGACAAATGTAATGATGTCATTTTATGTAATGTAATTATATATTGATTTTTATTGAAATGTAGAGAATTTCTTAGCTTGTTGAGCCTCTTGGTTGCTAGTAATAACGAATGCGGCAAACTTTTGATATATCTAAATATACATATTTCAATGCCATGTTTTTTTGATTGTTCTTAAAAATCTAAAACAGGTAAACAAAATAAAGAAATATGGTGGTTTTATAAATTGTATTTGACTTGTTGTTCGTTAATTCTATGTCTATATTCTTGTAATGTTACTCATCTGCAAGCACCGACAGCAGTTGACCTGCGGCGGTGCACGTACATAAATATATAAAATACGATCCGCAAACAAAATATTACAGCATAACATAACTCTTTGATTATAATACCTAACATTTTATACAAAACTACCTTACATGTTTTGGCGTTTGGGTATTTCCGTATTACCGACCAGCTTTCACCCTCGCCATACATATTCCAATTCTTAAATCTAAACATAGAATTCGAGAATTACAATATAAATATTATAGATAAGATCATGAAATATCTGAAATTTTGCTGACTATCTCTAATTTTTCAGAATATATATATATATATATATATATATATATATATATATATATATATATATATATTATATATATATATATACGGACACATGTGCTCATTCCTGAAATATTAATATTTCCAGACAATCTTAGTCGGAACGCTTTACCTCTAGTTTTGATTTGTGTTTATGTCATCAGAAAACTTTTATAACATTTTTCTAACCAAGACTGAAATCTGAGTTTTGAAGTAAATATTACATGCTATAATAAATAGATCTATGTTAGATAAGGAACACGAAAGACAACAAATCGGTAACTAAAACAAACATTATAAATTGAAGAAGGTAAAATGTTTAAAAATTTTGACAATTAAATTCATGTCATAAATGTATACTAATAATAAGTTTAAATAATACCAAATAGCCAGTGTTCAACACTGTATGCATAATCACATAGTTCAAAGATTAAATAGGTGTCCTAAATAATGGAAAACATATTGAGTGAATTCTCTACAATATGTATTTTTGGAAATTTAATTATTATGATGTGTTCAATAATTGTAAATGTGAGTGTTACTTTAGTTAAATATACAGTAAACTTATACACATGTGTTTATTTACATACCCTTTGTAATTTTTAAATCTGTGATTAAACATATTGCTTCCACCCTAAGTATTTATTCTCCATATACATAAAACTAATAAAACTCAATTGTGTTCCATGGACGTTTGCATCTGCAGTGACTGAGAAAGCCTTACCCCGCCCGAATATGAATTATCCATGTATATGCTACTCAGTATCATAGAATAGTGTTTACAGCTGACTGTAATTTAGTTTACTGACAGTAATCAGCGAGGACAGCTTATGTCAGCTTACTGACAAATTCATTAGCTAACGGAACACTGGACCAAACTATGTACGGGATTATAATGGAGTAAAGATTTAATCCTGTTCCATCAAAATTTGTTTGCAATGACGGTGCAAGTCTTATCCCATCCAGACACTAATTAATATCTAATTTGTGCTTTACGTTTAGACGTGATATTCATAAATATGTAAAAAACAGCTTTTTCGGTGTGTTAGAGATAGTTGAGCTTAACATCATGTTTATGATTTTGTACCTTGTACTTGTATCAGTACTGTTGCGCTTCTGATATATTGAATGGCCCCTTATACCTGGTAATATCTAAACAAAATTGACCTATAAGAGCGAACAGAATGATGACGAAAGGGGTACAGTCTCTCCTTCCCTTGAATAAAAATTAAAAAAAAAAAAAATAGCAGTGTATTTCATTACCCGACCCTAACATAAAAATTTGGTTAGAAGCTTATAACCTCTAGAGCAGAACTCTCAAAAGCGAGGATGAACATTCTCCATGTCGTAATTATATTTAAAATGTTCTGAGACGGTGTGAATCAAGAAGAGCAGACAGCATGAGACTGAATCGTAATTAATGTCGATAATTTAATTTATAATATAAATCTTATATCGACGTTAACTAGTAGTTCAAAGTTATGAATGACTTGTGTTTTTAAAATAGTGTTCACCATTCTTAGTTTTGTTTTTCTGGGTGTTGTTGTTAAAAAATAAATATGGGATATCCATACATTTTTATTTACAATGGGAGTATTTTCTTTTGGATTTTTAATCATGACAGGTTCATTTTCCTTGATTTACAACTATTGGTCCTCCAGGAATTGTAGTGAAGTTTGTAAGAAGAATAGATGCAGAGAGCATATTGATGAAAATAAGAGCTGAGTAACTTTCCACGAGACACTTAAGACTTCCAACAGACTATCCTGTCTTTAGAAATGAATCTATAACACTTGAAAGAAGAAGGCTATTTGCTGTGGGTAGAAAAATCAAGATTAAATAAAAGTACAAGTGGGTTTTGAGTCAAAGTTGGTAAAATATTTCTCAGAAAATGTGACGGAGAACATGAATTTCATGTAAATTGCCAGACTGGCTTAGATAAACTGTAAGTTATAGGTTATAAATGTTCTACCTAATTTAAAAAATAAATTTAAATTATTAGTCTGTTAGTTGACATGTAAATGTTTTCTTCTTCATATGTTACTTTTAATTATTTGTATTGTGTACTTCTTTGAGGTGGTGCATATATAACTCTGTGTATATACATTACTATAAATAACTTAACATGTTACAATATGCACCTGCCACGTACGCTCTATTTTTTATTTTAAACAATACCCAAATAGTATATTTACCAGCATTCAGAGAGTCAGAGATTATATTGTCGGCCAACAAGAGATATTTGGGCACCTGTGATACAAACTCTAATGTGACCGACCAATGCTCATATACTGTTTCCACCAGTACACAGAGAGTCAGAGATTATATTGTCGGCTAACAAGAGATATTTGGGCACCTGTGATACAAACTCTAATGTGACCGACCAATGCTCATATACTGTTTCCACCAGTGCACAGAGAGTCAGAGATTATATTGTCGGCTAACAAGAGATATTTGGGCACCTGTGATACAAGCTCTAATGTGACCGACCAATGCTCATATACTGTTTCCACCAGTGCACAGAGAGTCAGAGATTATATTGTCGGCTAACAAGAGATATTTGGGCACCTGTGATACAAACTCTAATGTGACCGACCAATGCTCATATACTGTTTCCACCAGTGCACAGAGAGTCAGAGATTATATTGTCGGCTAACAAGAGATATTTGGGCACCTGTGATACAAACTCTAATGTGACCGACCAATGCTCATATACTGTTTCCACCAGTACACAGAGAGTCAGAGATTATACTGTCGGCTAACAAGAGATATTTGGGCACCTGTGATACAAACTCTAATGTGACCGACCAATGCTCATATAATGTTTCCCACCAGTGCACAGAGAGTCAGAGATTATATTGTCGGCTAACAAGAGATATTTGGGCACCTGTGATAGAAACTCTAATGTGACCGACCAATGATCATATACTGTTTCCACCAGTACACAGAGAGTCAGAGATTATATTGTCGGCTAACAAGAGATATTTTTGCACCTGTGATACAAACTCTAATGTGACCGACCAATGCTCATGTACCGTTTCCACCAATGCACAGAGAGTCAGAGATTATATTGTCGGCTAACAAGAGATATTTGGGCACCTGTGATACAAACTCTAATGTGACCGACCAATGCTCATATACTGTTTCCACCAGTGCACAGAGAGTCAGAGATTATATTGTCGGCTAACAAGAGATATTTGGTCACCTGTAATACAAACTCTAATGTGACCGACCAATGCTCATGTACCGTTTCCACCAGTGCACAGAGAGTCAGAGATTATATTGTCGGCTAACAAGAGATATTTGGTCACCTGTGATACAAACTCTAATGTGACCGACCAATGCTCATATACTGTTTCCACCAGTACACAGAGAGTCAGAGATTATATTGTCGGCTAACAAGAGATATTTGGGCACCTAATGTGACAATACCTTGTTTCCACCAGTACACAGAGAGGCACCTTGTTTACAAAAAGGACTGATTTTAAGGTTCTTGAAAAACTAAAATTAACGAAACAATGAAATCAGGCTTGTCTGCTGTCATAAGTGCTTAATATTGAAGGTGCTAGTATTTGATCAATTCAGTAAAAAGAATGGTATTTTTTCAAAGACTTAGTGCACTAAATATTTATGAGAGTACATTTGTTAAAAACCTTTCATTAAAGATGTGCTAGTTTTAAAGCAGTAACACTTGGTAAGGAACATGCTTTTGACACTTTATTTAGTATTAAAGAGCGGTTTTATACAAAGGACAAAGTGGTTAGGTAATTCTATAGATTTATTGTCTAATGGGCCCATTCAGGTTGCAAATGTAGATTAATTAAATTGTTCTCTCGACATTCAAACGAAATCTCTTATGAATGTATCGCTAGATAAACATAAATATAAGAAAAATCTGATATTAACAAGAAATATTTCGGAGTTTTTTACCGCCATCTAAAGATTTTGCAATAAAACTATTGTCCTGAAAATAATTTAAATAAATTATTCGCTCCTGATAACATCAAATATTGAATCAAAAACACCTAATAGAAGTAACAATATTTCTTGTGCACTAGTACTAAGGATTATAAACGGACATTCTGAATGTTTAAGGAACAATTAAAGCATCCTCAGATCTGTTTGGTTTCCTCACAAAAATAGGTTTTGTATTAAGAGTGTCTATCAGGATCAATAATTATAAACGATTATAGGAACAATTAAAGCATCCTCAGATCTGTTTTGTTTCCTCACAAAAATAGGTTTTGTATTAAGAGTGTCTACCAGGGTCAATAATTATAAACGATTATAGGAACAATTAAAGCATCCTCAGATCTGTTTGGGTTCCTCACAAAAATAGGTTTTATATTAAGAGTGTCTATCAGGATCAATAGTTATAAAACGATTATAGGAACAATTAAAGCATCCTCAGATCTGTTTGGGTTCCTCACAAAAATAGGTTTTGTATTAAGAGTGTCTACCAGGATCAATAGTTATAAACGATTATAGGAACAATTAAAGCATCCTCAGATCTGTTTGGGTTCCTCACAAAAATAGGTTTTGTATTAAGAGTGTCTATCAGGATCAATAGTTATAAACGATTATAGGAACAATTAAAGCATCCTCAGATCTGTTTGGGTTCCTCACAAAAATAGGTTTTGTATTAAGAGTGTCTACCAGGATCAATAGTTATAAACGATTATAGGAACAATTAAAGCATCCTCAGATCTGTTTGGTTTCCTCACAAAAATAGGTTTTGTATTAAGAGTGTCTATCAGGATCAATAATTATAAACGATTATAGGAACAATTAAAGCATCCTCAGATCTGTTTGGTTTCCTCACAAAAATAGGTTTTGTATTAAGAGTGTCTACCTGGATCAATAATTATAAACGATTATAGGAACAATTAAAGCATCCTCAGATCTGTTTGGTTTCCTCACAAAAATAGGTTTTGTATTAAGAGTGTCTACCTGGATCAATAATTATAAACGATTATAGGAACAATTAAAAGCATCCTCAGATCTGTTTGGTTTCCTCACAAAAATAGGTTTTGTATTAAGAGTGTCTACCAGGATCAATAATTATAAACGATTATAGGAACAATTAAAGCATCCTCAGATCTGTTTGGTTTCCTCACAAAAATAGGTTTTGTATTAAGAGTGTCTACCTGGATCAATAATTATAAACGATTATAGGAACAATTAAAGCATCCTCAGATCTGTTTGGTTTCCTCACAAAAATAGGTTTTGTATTAAGAGTGTCTACCTGGATCAATAATTATAAACGATTATAGGAACAATTAAAGCATCCTCAGATCTGTTTGGTTTCTTCACAAAAATAGGTTTTGTATTAAGAGTGTCTACCAGGATCAATATTTATAAACGATTATAGGAACAATTAAAGCATCCTCAGATCTGTTTGGTTTCCTCACAAAAATAGGTTTTGTATTAAGAGTGTCTACCTGGATCAATAATTATAAACGATTATAGGAACAATTAAAGCATCCTCAGATCTGTTTGGTTTCCTCACAAAAATAGGTTTTGTATTAAGAGTGTCTACCAGGATCAATATTTATAAACGATTATAGGAACAATTAAAGCATACTCAGATCTGTTTGGTTTCCTCACAAAAATAGGTTTTGTATTAAGAGTGTATACCAGGGTCAACAATTATAAACGATTATAGGAACAATTAAAGCATCCTCAGATCTGTTTGGTTTCCTCACAAAAATAGGTTTAGTATTAAGAGTGTCTACCTGGATCAATAATTATAAACGATTTATAGGAAACAATTAAAGCATCCTCAGATCTGTTTGGTTTCTTCACAAAAATAGGTTTTTTATTAAGAGTGTCTACCAAGATCAATATTTATAAACGATTATAGGAAACAATTAAAGCATCCTCAGATCTGTTTGGTTTCCTCACAAAAATAGGTTTTGTATTAAGAGTGTCTACCTGGATCAATAATTATAAACGATTATAGGGACAATTAAAGCATCCTCAGATCTGTTTGGTTTCCTCACAAAAATAGGTTTTGTATTAAGAGTGTCTACCAGGGTCAATAATAAACGATTATAGGAACAATTAAAGCATCCTCAGATCTGTTTGGTTTCCTCACAAAAATAGGTTTTGTATTAAGAGTGTCTACCTGGATCAATAATTTATAAACGATTATAGGAACAATTAAAGCATCCTCAGATCTGTTTGGTTTCTTCACAAAAATAGGTTTTGTATTAAGAGTGTCTACCAGGATCAATATTTATAAACGATTATAGGAAACAATTAAAGCATCCTCAGATCTGTTTGGTTTCTTCACAAAAATAGGTTTTGTATTAAGAGTGTCTACCAGGGTCAATAATTATAAACGATTATAGGAACAATTAAAGCATCCTCAGATCTGTTTGGTTTCTTCACAAAAATAGGTTTTGTATTAAGAGTGTCTACCAGGGTCAATAATTATAAACGATTATAGGAACAATTAAAGCATCCTCAGATCTGTTTGGTTTCTTCACAAAAATAGGTTTTGTATTAAGAGTGTCTACCAGGGTCAATAATTATAAAACGATTATAGGAACAATTAAAGCATCCTCAGATCTGTTTGGTTTCTTCACAAAAATAGGTTTTGTATTAAGAGTGTCTACCAGGATCAATAATTATAAACGATTATAGGAACAATTAAAGCATCCTCAGATCTGTTTGGTTTCTTCACAAAAATAGGTTTTGTATTAAGAGTGTCTACCAGGATCAATAATTATAAACGATTATAGGAACAATTAAAGCATCCTCAGATCTGTTTGGTTTCTTCACAAAAAAAGGTTTTGTATTAAGAGTGTCTACCAGGATCAATATTTATAAACGATTATAGGAACAATTAAAGCATCCTCAGATCTGTTTGGTTTCTTCACAAAAATAGGTTTTGTTTTAAGAGTGTCTACCAGGGTCAATAATTATAAACGATTATAGGAACAATTAAAGCATCCTCAGATCTGTTTGGTTTCTTCACAAAAATAGGTTTTGTATTAAGAGTGTCTACCTGGATCAATAATTATAAACGATTATAGGAAACAATTAAAGCATCCTCAGATCTGTTTGGTTTCTTCACAAAAATAGGTTTTGTATTAAGAGTGTCTACCAGGATCAATATTTATAAACGATTATAGGAACAATTAAAGCATCCTCAGATCTGTTTGGTTTCTTCACAAAAATAGGTTTTGTATTAAGAGTGTCTACCAGGGTCAATAATTATAAACGATTATAGGAACAATTAAAGCATCCTCAGATCTGTTTGGTTTCTTCACAAAAATAGGTTTTGTATTAAGAGTGTCTACCAGGGTCAATAATTATAAAACGATTATAGGAACAATTAAAGCATCCTCAGATCTGTTTGGTTTCTTCACAAAAATAGGTTTTGTATTAAGAGTGTCTACCATAATCAATATTTATAAACGATTATAGGAACAATTAAAGCATCCTCAGATCTGTTTGGTTTCTTCACAAAAATAGGTTTTGTATTAAGAGTGTCTACCATAATCAATATTTATAAACGATTATAGGAACAATTAAAGCATCCTCAGATCTGTTTGGTTTCTTCACAAATATAGGTTTTGTATTAAGAGTGTCTACCAGGATCAATAATTATAAACGATTATAGGAAACAATTAAAGCATCCTCGGATCTGTTTGGTTTCCTTACAAAAATAGGTTTTGTATTAAGAGTGTCTATCAGGATCAATAATTATAAATGATTATAGGAACAATTAAAGCATCCTCAGATCTGTTTGGTTTCCTCACAAATATAGGTTTTATATTAAGAGTGTCTACCAGGATTAATAATTATAAACGATTATAGGAACAATTAAAGCATCCTCCTCAGATCTGTTTGGTTTCTTACAAAAATAGGTTTTGTATTAAGAGTGTCTATCAGGATCAATAATTATAAACGATTATAGGAACAATTAAAGCATCATCAGATCTGTTTGGTTTCCTCACAAATATAGGTTTTATATTAAGAGTGTCTACCAGGATCAATAATTATAAACGATTATAGGAACAATTAAAGCATCCTTAGATCTGTTTGGTTTCCTCACAAATATAGGTTTTATATTAAGAGTGTCTACCAGGATCAATAATTATAAACGATTATAGGAACAATTAAAGCATCCTCAGATCTGTTTGGTTTCCTCACAAAAATAGGTTTTGTATTAAGAGTGTCTATCAGGATCAATAATTATAAACGATTATAGGAACAATTAAAGCATCCTCAGATCTGTTTGGTTTCCTCACAAATATAGGTTTTATATTAAGAGTGTCTACCAGGATCAATAATTATAAACGATTATAGGAACAATTAAAGCATCCTCAGATCTGTTTGGTTTCCTCACAAAAATAGGTTTTGTATTAAGAGTGTCTATCAGGATCAATAATTATAAACGATTATAGGAACAATTAAAGCATCCTCAGATCTGTTTGGTTTCCTCACAAATATAGGTTTTATATTAAGAGTGTCTACCAGGATCAATAATTATAAACGATTATAGGAACAATTAAAGCATCCTCAGATCTGTTTGGTTTCCTCACAAAAATAGGTTTTGTATTAAAAGTGTCTATCAGGATCAATAATTATAAACGATTATAGGAACAATTAAAGCATCCTCAGATCTATTTGGTTTCCTCACAAAAATAGGTTTTGTATTAAGAGTGTCTATCAGGATCAATAATTATAAACGATTATAGGAACAATTAAAGCATCCTCAGATCTGTTTGGTTTCCTCACAAAAAATAGGTTTTGTATTAAGAGTGTCTACCAGGGTCAATAATTATAAACGATTATAGGAACAATTAAAGCATCCTCAGATCTGTTTGGTTTCCTCACAAAAATAGGTTTTGTATTAAGAGTGTCTATAAGGATCAATAATTATATAAACGATTATAGGAACAATTAAAGCATCCTCAGATCTGTTTGGTTTCCTCACAAAAATAGGTTTTGTATTAAGAGTGTCTATCAGGATCAATAATTATAAACGATTATAGGAACAATTAAAGCATCCTCAGATCTGTTTGGTTTCCTAAAAAAATAGGTTTTATATTAAGAGTGTCTACCAGGATCAATAATAATAAACGATTATAGGAACAATTAAAGCATCCTTTGTTCTGCTAGGTTTCCTCAGAGACATAAGCTTTGTATTGAGTATGTCTACCTGGATCAAATGTTTATAAATTAAATCAAGCCAATTTATTACAGAGACATTAGTACATTGCATATAAAACGTCATGGATTTTAATCTAAAATTTTTAACAATCATATCACAAAATTCTTATTTAGTTATACAATTTTAAAATTATGCTTCTTTCATTCTTCGCCAGTACAACCCACTTTAAACAGCAGCATCAGTCGTCTAATTGTGCAGTCTTCCAGGTAAATGTCAAAAACTTCCCTGTATTATACAATGCTTGTGACGCCAATAAAGGTTTATGGTGCATTTTAAGGTCTGGTAATAAAATTAACACCTGCCTGAGAAGGAAGGTCTTCAAAAACCACCGTTCTGTGTCTAACAGTTTGTAGTAGTTTTCTGCCTCGTGTGTCATGCATATGTATGTCACGGCCTCTGGTTAAGGCATATTTTTTCATACTAAACAAATTGGTTTCAAAAATGTACAGACACGGTAAACTTAACAGCTGTAATTCCTTTAAAGCTTGCCTGCACGACTCTCTAATTTTTTTGCGATTGTTTGAATAGCTTCTTTTTGGAGTTTTAATGATCTCTGAAACTGAGTTTGCTCACGCTCCCCACAGGACCACTCCGTAGGAAACATGGGGGTAAATTAAGCTATAATACCCTGTTATCTGCACCTGTAGTATTTTTCTAAGGACCTCAAAACACAAATGGCTGAGGAAATTTAGGCGCTAACATCATTGATGTGCTCATTCCAAGTCAACCCTCGATCAATGTGTATTCAAAGCAATTTTTAAGAGACTTCTTCAGTGTGGAGTCAGCTAACAAAACGGCAGGTTCACAATGGTTGCCTACATCGCGCAAAGCAAAGTTTATAAAGTAGAATTTTGAGGTGTTTGTTTTGAGATTGAGGCTTTGGAAGTATTGTGCAAAGTTCATGATGTCAAAAAAGGCCTTTTTCCAACACTTCATTTGAATTGCCTTAAAACAGAGAGTCGTATCATCAGCATACTGTACTAGTCCTCCATGCAGAAGTGATGATCCTATATCGTTGACATAAATAAGGAAAAGCAGAGGGCTGAGCATAAATCCCTGGGGAACACCATAACTCAGTTTTATTGGTTTTGACGATTCATTCAATATTTGGTCAATTTAGGATCTATTATTCAGAAATGAGCAAAGTCAATTTAAGGGGCACGCCTCTGATGCATTTGGACCGAAGTGTGTCCAGCAGTATGCTGTGGTCAACGCAGTCGAATGCTTTGGATAATTCTAAGAATACACTCATTGTGTGGTTCTATTTCCTCTACAACCATATGGACTAAACTCACAACTGCATCTGTCATCGATTTGGCCCTTCTGAATCCAAATAGTTCATTTGAGAGCTGACTGTATTTGTGCAAAAAGTGAAAACTTTTTATGAGAAAAGCTTTTCAAGCATAGATTTAAATATAGATGTTTTGTAGCTCTTTGAAAACAAGAATTGACAACGGACATAATAAAATAAAAAATAAGATTACTAAAATGCTTAGATTAAAAAGAAATGTAATATCTATCCATGTGGAATAGCTAATTTCTTTATTTTTCACTCTCTTTCCTGTTTCCCATAATATGAGACTGGCCTAGCTAAAATTCAAGATGTATCAGTAGCAGGCTAACGACGCTATTTAATTATCTACTATATACTCTAATATTACATTCTACTTTATTACATAAAATTAATGCTTGGGAATTTATATACAATATTTTTTGTTTCATTCAATAGTTTTCCTAGTATTATTTATATATCAATAGCATTTATTAGACGTATAATTAAATGCAATAAACAGCAGATACAAGATTTCTAATGTAAAAGTTCATTGCTTACTGGTATAGGAGCCGAGACAATTAATTTGCATTGTGCAGCCCCCAAAAGGGAATTTTCTTTATATAAATAAAAAGCCTAGGTAATATCTTCAATCATATATTTTCTTTACCTAGATGCACTTATTATATTACTCTCAGAAATTCACATTAATCTTATCACCGAACATCATGTCAGAAAATATAAAAGAGATTCGGTTATTCCGCGAAAAAATGTATTAGTTAAACTTTATTAAACTTTTATTTAAATGTACATCCGAATATTTTAAGTGTGTACTCAGACAAATAACTCATATTTCACGTAAAAAAATTAACAAACCGGAAATTAATAACTTAAGCGTAATTAAAATTATTATTTACACATATTAATTGTGCAGTACTTGGTCAGCTGTTAATGCCTATAACAAGTACAAAGTTAACATTCAAATTTTAACATCTAATGAATTTTAAATATCGTTTAAACCATTTCTATAAAACCAACCTCAATAAATAAAACTGTGAATGTTTTTTCGTACGGTACTCCAAACTTGTGAGATTCCTTGATATTGTATTATAGCATTTTATCAGTGACTTATAGGTGCAGTCATAATGCATCAAATTTATTGCTTTACCCGTAATAACAACTAAATTAAAAGTAAATATTAGCTATTTAAGTCGTTATGTAATTTCAGTATATAAGTTAAACATAATACGTTCCCATTAAATATCGAGCTCTATATGTAGACGCTTCAGTAATTACAATTATTTAACTGAAACTATACTGCCATTTGAATGGAGGACAAACAGTACACTCGTATTTAACAAAAGAGTGGTTAAGTATAACATACTACAATGTACGAGCATTACCCAGTATTATTTCAACAGTTTGTAAAATGTTTACATGAACTACTAGTAAGAGTGGTGTCCTCGTCTGAAATATGTTAGAAAAGAGTTCCGCCTAAAACATATTTCTTATAGTTTGCAATTTGAAATACTTGTACCTAACATGTTTAGAATAAAAGTTACGGAGGATTATTTTTTATACAGAATGATTAACACGTGATTTTTTCCCGCATTATAATTATATTTGTTTTACTTGTTTTCATACTAAGTGTAATATTATTCTTAGATTCTTTTAAAATATAGTGAAACACTGTTGTTGTAACACTTGGAACCTGAGAAGATAACATTTGGGGACAAAATATTAGATGAAACATGTATTGAGTTCTGCTAAACATTTTGAGACAGTCCAAAGTGTAGATAATTTAAACATTTGACTAAATAAAAAACAAAACTCTAAGTATGTATAGAAGAATCCACGATTGTATTAGATTCCATAACACATGATATTCATTGGAGTCTAAGAACGTTTGAAAATTAAATTAAACTGCTAGGTCCATATTTTAAGGCTAATTAGAATGAAAGGTGATATAACTATTGTTATCATTGTAAATTCCTTATATCATAGTTTGAGAAATTGATATGGAAAGTTCTTGTTTCATTCTTTGGTATAGTAAACAATTAAGTGGTTGCAGTTGAATCATTTATACGTTTCCAAGAAAAATATTGTATTTCAAAATCTTAATTGCTTCTATGTTTTGTATACAACTATTCTCAGAATATGTAGGGATAACAAATAAAAATACTGTTCAGGAAACTACTAATTAAACTTTTTCAAAGATGCAATCACAAATTGCGTATTACTAAATAATGAATAAAAAACTTCTGTATACATATACAAGTATGCCATCACACATAAGCCATATAATATATAAGCCATTGCTGGAATAACTACCGTAATACGAATATGGGAGGTTTGTTAATGTAATTTGTACTGCAGCTATGTAAACATTTTACCTAACTTAATATATGTTTTCTTTACTTTAATAATTTAGTATACGTCACGATATGAATGTTTAAGATCTACTTAAAAAAATTTATAACAAGATGTTATGTATGTTTTCACCATTGAGTTACTTGAAAAGGGGTCATTAAAGTCTATTATCAAATGGAATTTCTGAGAAACGGTAGCTTAGTAAATATAAGTTATTTTGATTTAATGGACAGAGCCGCGCCGTCATAAAGGTTACTGGACTATTATTCACCGCCGTTTGTTACTGAGCCTCGTGTATTTCTAGTTTTTATTTTTCATTAAACCATTCCAATTCTCATATATTTAGGTTTGCAAGACACTACTGGAACTCATAAGAATGAAATTTATTGAAATATTATTTTTTAACGAACAGTTTTATGAGTAGATCAATAATTCAACATAAATAAAATAAATGTTAGTTTCGTTTAAAATCAACCCAGAATATCAGAATATTGCGTGTAAATTAGTTGACAGATGAAAATTCCGGCTACCTCGAGCTTAACTAATACATACAGTTTGTCTTTATTAACAAATTCTCGTGGATTATATATTTTCATAAGGTAAAGACTATTTATACAAGTTGAAATGATTGATATAAGTAATTTATTGGGGGCAAAATAAAGACAAACATACAAAAGTATCAAATTAAACAGTTCTTTTTTATTTGCAGTTTTACAATTTAATTCCCAAAATATTTATCTATGAATGTTTAATAAATGAGTTGGTTTTAATATGGTACTTAATCACATTCTATAGAGTTATTTTTGTTCTGTGTAGTTGGCAAACAATAACAGGTTATTGTTAGGTACCAAAAATAAACCGTACAGAAACCTAAGTTCCATCTTTACATCGATTCTGCCATCATACATATTATTTTGCATGTGTAAAAGTAAAGTAAATGTGTCCTAATTTACCAAACGAAGTTAATGCTAAGAAGCACTCTCTAACACTTAACCTGGTGAATAACGGCTTAAAAATTACTCCCGAACCACCACCACTGGGCTGAGCAGGCGGGCCTGCTTGGAAAGGCAGGATCGCATAGCGGTCACCCATCCAAGCAGCTGCCACGCTCGACATTGTACACTACACTACGAACGCCATTGGAATTGACATTAAACATATGTGTAGGCGTATAAATTAGTTTTCTCCTCTGGAAACTTCAGATCCAAGAGGAGCCATAAGTGTTCGGAAACTTGAAGATCATAAGGTGTTTAGAGTTATGCACAATCACCTGATATATATTGCGGTACAAGGTTGCTTCCCGTATCTTAGTCGCCCGCAAAACTGAATCATGTGTATATATGTGGGGCAAATTATTAAATGCTGTTGATGTTGAAACTAAAAGTACAGAAAACCCTAAGGCATTTTTTGAGAGGAGTTAAAAGTCAACTATTAGAAAGGTATTTGTAACTTTTAGAGAGAAACAAATGTGTATGTACAGACATATTTAACATGTCAACATACAGTAGTTGTAATGCAAATGTAGAATATAACTTGAGAGGAATTTAATTCAGAACTTATAACTGTAATTCATGTCGCTGTGAATCAGTGAATCAGTGTGAATCAGAATAATGATATAGAAAGAATATGTATGTGTGTGTGTGTATATATATATATATATATAATTGTGTTTTTAGTAATAAAATGTAGAATAAAATATAATGATAGTAGTATTGTTTTGTGTGTAAAACGGATGTTTTCTTTTTCGAAATATAAATTAGTGTTAATAGTAAGTAAATAGTATGATAAAGACAAACAAAAAATGTATATTAATGTAAAAGGGCCATAACTCATGTATTTGTTGTAAATGTGTATTTTATGCCTGTCAAGGTGGTGGATTGGAACATTGGTCTAAACCATGGCAGGGGAAATAAACAAATTATCAAATTATAAAATTATCTCTCTCTCTCTCTCTCTCGCTCTCTCTCTCCTTTGAGGTCTCTTGCAGTACTTCTGGGCAGCATAAAATGTGGTCATCGTAACCTTCTACAGCACACAACTTACTAAGGTTAGTTTATTTACCAATAAGTGGCATAAACCATAATTATTGTATAGTTTATTATTAACTATTATTATCCCTAGAGATTCAAATATTGATTTCTCTTTGGGGAATAACTCGAATTTAATAGGCAGTTTTGATTTGTTCATTTCCATAATTAGTTTAGGTTAGGAAATCTGATCACACAAACTAATTTATTGACCCCAAGAATACTATGAGGCTTCTGATTACCGTTCTCTCTTCCTTAAGGCTACGATTGAAAAATATTTCAACAACATCGTTGACTATAACTAGTGGGAACTCGTTTATATTTTTTGTAAACTTTATCAGTTAAACTGGTGAGTTGTATATAGTTTAAATCTTTATTAAGATACTAAGTTTTCTGTGTTTTTGAAACTATCCGTTTAAGCTCTAATACGTTCGTAATCTCTTATTAGTTAATGTGCAGTATGAAGCACCTTATACAACACGGTATCATGCAGGCATAATAAAGACGAAAGAGGATTTTGATATTCGACATTACACTGTTTCAATAGTCCTATTTCAGAGCATGATTTAACTAAGAATAAGTTTATGGCTCATTAAAGGATGTATATATTAGAGGCCATCAAATCTAATTTTAATTTTAATAAGAGCTTCATTAAACAATGAACTTATACAGTAAAAGAAGCCTGGAGTAAAATAATTAAAAATATTGTGTATATTTTTGCTAGTACAGTAACCGAAAACTTAAGTGGTAATAGTTTTAATAAATATTTTGTAATTAGTATAAATAATATTAATGATAGTATATCTCCCAGCTCTGTATTATCGATTATTTTATCGCTAATGCAAACCAGAGAGTAGTGGTGTGTCTGATGAAAGTGTTACAATTAGTGTCACAGCTGTAAAAGAAGAGGAAATATTTTGTTGAATCCTTTCTGTATCAATGTTTTGATGAGATATTTTTATTCATATAGATAAATTTTACTTGATCTCTCGAGAAAGTTTTTTTTATGCTGATATTACTTTCTGTAACTTTTGTAAAGTATTCAAATTACTTAAATTATTAGAATTAGGTTTAATATTTTAGTTAAATTACAAATCTAATAACTATATTTAATTTATACTTAAATAATATAGAATGTCTCCAAATTAAACATTAGCTTATGTCATACAAACATACCTTTTTAATAGGGCCGGGTTGTGAAATAATCTTTTCAGTATTATAAAAATAACTGTGAAATGGCAACCACTCGTATGAAAAAATACTACAATACTTAGCAATAATGTAGAAATTTATTTTAATATATACTTTAATTATATATTCTGAACACATTCTAAGAAATTTTTCCCTGAGGCTAACGAAAAAACGTTCAACTTATTTTATAATTTAAATAAATGTCATGTTGAACACACTATCAGAAAATGTGGTTCCAGTGACGTTATGAATTTATAATTTATTTGAAGATAAAACTAATGCAAGAAAAATAAGGCTTTTAATATATTCTTTTAAGGGAACATGTTTTAAAAATTTAAATATGTATCAGGAAGTTATATGATATATACGTAGTAAAATAAATATTAAACAACAATTTTTAAAGAATTTGTATTTTAAAAGAATGGATTGTACATATATAATATATAATACATATTTTCGAAACCCTGATACTAGTTAACATAAGTTACATCCAATGTTCTTGGAACTAAATTATCGGCGGGTTAATAACCTAATTGGCACGCGTATTAATTTTTCTCTCGAGAACTTTGTAGTTGACCATCCTCCTGCCGAGCAACATCTCGCGTGCCATGTCCGCGAGTTCAACCGAGTCTCTGATTTAACTTCGAGTCTCTTATTTCAACTACGAGTGCTTCCAGCATTCATGATTTACGCTTATAGTTTACTAATTCACTTTTTCTGACCACAGCTGCAATGTCGAGCCACGATGCTGACACTCCCGCTTGTGAGTCGACATCAACGTGAAGGGAAGTCAATTTTAAAGTTCTAATAATTATTAAATTTGTATTCAAAATTCCCATAGAGCTTTTAGGATCACCCCTATGATAACATCTAGTTCATAATCACTCTATTTGGCAGCAACGTGGAAATATATCACTTTATTTTTTACATTTAGAAGTGGAGCTTTATATTTTTTTTCCACAATAATCATGTAAGTAAACTTTGGAAATCGAGTATTCATTACTATGACCACAGCGGTATCCAACCCATGCGTTTCATCCATTCGGTGCAAGTGATTCATGTGATAACTACAATTAAAATGAGGAATATTGGACTATGTTAAAATTCATTATTCCCTTGGATCTGAGAACGATAGTCGGTACCCGACATGACAGGTGGTTCCAGCATGGTGAAGCCTGTAGTAGTTCATTTAGTACCATCCATAAAGTATATACGGCTTGAAGACTTGCTGCGGGCGCTCTAGTTAAAGTACAAGAATTGCTTAAAAAAAAATGTAAAATGTATGATTCATGTCTGACTTTGATATATTCCTCTATGCATTATTCGAAGCTCATATTATGAGGTTAGAGATAATTTGAGTTAGGGGCACTTTTGACTCTACAGAGGAAACGTTGGAAATGTATATTGAAGAGTTGAAACATTGATTGATGAAAAAGGTATAAAACTTCAAAAAAAGATAAACGTTATTAACAGCAATGGGATTTTAATAATTAAATTTTTAACATAAAACCTGTAAAACAATCTGTGTGCTCCGATCAAGCCTACGTTTAAAACATTACAGGACATTTTAATGTTAGTAAAACAACATTTGTGCTCAAAACCATCAGTTATAACGTTTAGTTATAAATTTAGTTTACGAGGTCAACGAGAACATGAATTTGTTTGAGAGTATAATAACAAACAAGGGCAATTAAGGGTATTGTTAACTGGGAACTTGAAGAATAGTTGTCAGATTATCTGTGCGATAAGTAAGTTACGTGGACTTTGTAATGATAGTGAGAAACTGATTCGTAATATGAATCAGCAGTGAAAATGACAACCTATGTGGAGATATCAAACACAGGCGCATCAATGTAAGCAGGGACAAAAACGCCTGAAAATATTACAATAGTCAACAAACACAAAACCAGGTAAATACTAACAACACTAGTGGTCATCCAATTTAAGGGAGGACGAGAAGACAATTGTGTCAGGTGTAAAGTTTTTTGTTCAAAGTTTGTTCTTGACGTTTGGAGGTTTTGAAGAAAGAATATGATCTCGGACATTTGCCATCGTTAGGCTGTATGTTATAACATTTGTCAAACAAGGTTTCAACGATTCAAACCTATCGTCTTATCATTTAGTACATATAGAAATCAATCAGAAAAGATACTAAACTTACTAGAAACCTGCTTGGAGTTCAGGTAGAAAAAATTTACCTAGACGTTTTCACTACACATGATTGAAGTTACGAACAGGGGGAATCAAGACACAAACACACGACACGCCAGCATAGGCGAAAGTTTGACACAATTGTTTACACCAGGAATATCGGAGGAAAATTAGAGGACTAGGCAGAAAATATGTGATAACTGCTTTTCTAAAACGAAAAGTAAGTGTAACACAATTTAAAGTGTTATTACTGTGCAAAGACAGTCACAAAGTAAATAAGAGTAAGTTGAAAAGTTTATAAGTGTTACACCAGTGATCATTTAGATAACGTCTTTAAAACTCCAAGCAGCTGGGGTGTTGTAAAAAAGATTTTCATTATAAAAATAAATATATTTTTAACTAACTTCAAGTACGTTTGTGTGTTATAATTAATACTTTAAAGGAACCAATCTATTTTTACAGTTTCTTTAAAATAAGTTTATTCTACAATTCTGGCTATCAAAAGAAACTATGTTTTTGTTTTTATAGGCCTACACTAGTGATTAGCCTTCAATTTAGCGATAATTCTATCAGCTGCGTCTGACGTGGATGTCACGGAGAGCAGTGCGGCTGATAGGAAAACGTTTGACGAGTTTGAGTGGATGAGAACTTTTATTTTGTTTTTAATTTCGTTTGTTACCCTGGCCACATTACTTGAAACTAATAACATAGTAGTATAAACAACATAAAGTCTACTTTT